>NC_048570.1:95525581-95540581 GCF_013265735.2 Oncorhynchus mykiss | reverse complement strand
CTGGGGGAGACATACATGTGAGTTCATCACCCTGGGGAAAAGATACATGTGAGTTCATCACCCTGGGGGAGACATACATGTGAG
This sequence comes from Oncorhynchus mykiss, assembly GCF_013265735.2. NCBI lineage: Eukaryota > Metazoa > Chordata > Actinopteri > Salmoniformes > Salmonidae > Oncorhynchus > Oncorhynchus mykiss. The sequence goes on along the minus strand of NC_048570.1, from coordinate 95,540,497 downwards.
ATCATAACTATCACCCTGGGGGAGACATACATGTGAGTTCATCACCCTGGGGGAGACATGCATGTGAGATCATAACTATCACCCTGGGGGAGACATATATGTGAGTTCATCACCCTGGGGGAGACATACATGTGAGTTCATCACCCTGGGGAAAAGATACATGTGAGTTCATCACCCTGGGGGAGACATACATGTGAGTTCATCACCCTGGGGGAGACATACATGTGAATTCATCACCCTGGGGAGACATGCATGTGAGTTCATCACCCTGGGGAAACATATATGTGAGTTCATCACCCTGGGGAAACATATATGTGAGTTCATCACCCTGGGGGAGACATACATGTGAGTTCATCACCCTGGGGGAGACATACATGTGAGTTCATCACCCTGGGGAGACATACATGTGATTTCATCACCCTGGGGGAGACATACATGTGAGTTCATCACCCTGGGGGAGACATGCATGTGAGATCATAACTATCACCCTGGGGGAGACATACATGTGAGTTCATCACCCTGGGGAGACATACATGTGAGTTCATCACCCTGGGGGAGACATACATGTGAGTTCATCACCCTGGGGAGACATACATGTACATGTAACAGGCTCAGGACATCTTAATATTGTAATATAATGCCTTGCCCAACATTTTGAAACATCTGTAATGTGCTGTCTGTTTGTCCCTCTGCAGTCTGAATGTGAACGACATACAGGACACGTGTCAGAAGAATGCAGCAGCAGCTCTGGTGGTGGGACGCAGAGACGTGGCTAAGGTAGGACTGATCAGAGGTGTGGCTAAGGTAGGACTGATCAGAGACATGGCTAAGGTAGGACTGATCAGAGGTGTGGCTAAGGTAGGACTGATCAGAGACATGGCTAAGGTAGGACTGATCAAAGGCGTGACTAAGGTAGGACTGATCAGAGAGACAGAGACATGGCTAAGGTAGGACTGATCAGACGCGTGACTAAGGTAGGACTGATCAGAGAGACAGAGACATGGCTAAGGTAGGACTGATCAGAGGCGTGACTAAGGTAGGACTGATCAGAGAGACAGAGACATGGCTAAGGTAGGACTGATCAGAGGCGTGACTAAGGTAGGACTGATCAGAGGTGTGGCTAAGGTAGGACTGATCAGAGAGAGAGACATGGCTAAGGTAGGACTGATCAAAGGCGTGACTAAGGTAGGACTGATCAGCGACGTGGCTAAGGTAGGACTGATCAGCGACGTGGCTAAGGTAGGACTGATCAGAGGCGTGGCTAAGGTAGGACTGATCAGAGGCGTGGCTAAGGTAGGACTGATCAGAGGCTTGGCTAAGGTAGGACTGATCAGAGGCGTGGCTAAGGTAGGACTGATCAGCGACGTGGCTAAGGTAGGACTGATCAGAGGCGTGGCTAAGGGGACTGATCAGAGGCGTGGCTAAGGTAGGACTGATCAGAGACGTGGCTAAGGTAGGACTGATCAGAGAGGTTATTAGCTCTGTGTACTGTAGGGCCCTGTATTAACTCTGTGTACTGTAGGGCCCTGTATTAACTCTGTGTACTGTAGGGCCCTGTATTAACTCTGTGTACTGTAGGGCCCTGTATTAACTCTGTGTACTGTAGGGCCCTGTATTAACTCTGTGTACTGTAGGACCCTGTATTAACTCTGTGTACTGTAGGTGTGGGCCCTGTATTAACTCTGTGTACTGTAGGGCCCTGTATTAACTCTGTGTACTGTAGGTGTGGGCCCTGTATTAACTCTGTGTACTGTAGGACCCTGTATTAACTCTGTGTACTGTAGGACCCTGTATTAACTCTGTGTACTGTGCGACCCTGTATTAGCTCTGTGTACTGTAGGTGTTAACTCTGTGTACTGTAGGTGTGGACCCTGTATTAACTCTGTGTACTGTAGGGCCCTGTATTAACTCTGTGTACTGTAGGGCCCTGTATTAACTCTGTGTACTGTAGGACCCTGTATTAACTATGTGTACTGTAGGACCCTGTATTAACTCTGTATACTGTAGGTGTGGGCCCTGTATTAACTCTGTGTACTGTAGGGCCCTGTATTAACTCTGTGTACTGTAGGGCCCTGTATTAACTCGGTGTACTGTAGGTGTGGGCCCTGTATTAACTCTGTGTACTGTAGGACCCTGTATTAACTCTGTGTACTGTAGGTGTGGGTCCTGTATTAACTCTGTGTACTGTAGGGCCCTGTATTAACTATGTGTACTGTAGGACCCTGTATTAACTCTGTATACTGTAGGTGTGGGCCCTATATTAACTCTGTGTACTGTAGGGCCCTGTATTAACTCTGTGTACTGTAGGGCCCTGTATTAACTCTGTGTAATGTAGGACCCTGTGTTAACTCTGTGTACTATAGGGTCCTGTATTAACTCTGTGTACTGTAGGACCCTGTATTAACTATGTGTACTGTAGGACCCTGTATTAACTCTGTGTACTGTAGGTGTGGGCCCTGTATTAACTCGGTGTACTGTAGGTGTGGGCCCTGTATTAACTCTGTGTACTGTAGGACCCTGTATTAACTCTGTGTACTGTAGGTGTGGGCCCTGTATTAACTCGGTGTACTGTAGGTGTGGGCCCTGTATTAACTCTGTGTACTGTAGGGGCCTGTATTAACTCGGTGTACTGTAGGTGTGGGCCCTGTATTAACTCTGTGTACTGTAGGACCCTGTATTAACTCTGTGTACTGTAGGTGTGGGCCCTGTATTAACTCTGTGTACTGTAGGACCCTGTGTTAACTCTGTGTACTGTAGGTGTGGGCCCTGTATTAACTCTGTGTACTGTAGGACCCTGTGTTAACTCTGTGTACTGTAGGTGTGGGCCCTGTATTAACTCTGTGTACTGTAGGACCCTGTGTTAACTCTGTGTACTGTAGGTGTGGGCCCTGTATTAACTCTGTGTACTGTAGGACCCTGTGTTAACTCTGTGTACTGTAGGTGTGGGCCCTGTATTAACTCTGTGTACTGTAGGGCCCTGTATTAACTCTGTGTACTGTAGGACCCTGTGTTAACTCTGTGTACTGTAGGTGTGGGCCCTGTATTAACTCTGTGTACTGTAGGGCCCTGTATTAACTCTGTGTACTGTAGGACCCTGTGTTAACTCTGTGTACTGTAGGTGTGGGCCCTGTATTAACTCTGTGTACTGTAGGGCCCTGTATTAACTCTGTGTACTGTAAGTGTGGGCCCTGTATTAACTCTGTGTACTGTAGGACCCTGTGTTAACTCGGTGTACTGTAGGTGTGGGCCCTGTATTAACTCTGTGTACTGTAGGGCCCTGTATTAACTCTGTTTACTGTAGGGCCCTGTATTAACTCTGTGTACTGTAGGACCCTGTGTTAACTCTGTGTACTGTAGGTGTGGTTCCTGTATTAACTCTGTGTACTGTAGGACCCTGTATTAACTATGTGTACTGTAGGACCCTGTATTAACTCTGTGTACTGTAGGTGTGGGCCCTGTATTAACTCTGTGTACTGTAGGGCCCTGTATTAACTCTGTGTACTGTAGGTGTGGGCCCTGTATTAACTCTGTGTACTGTAGGTGTGGGCCCTGTATTAACTCTGTGTACTGTAGGTGTGGGCCCTGTATTAACTCTGTGTACTGTAGGTGTGGGCCCTGTATTAACTCTGTGTACTGTAGGTGTGGGCCCTGTATTAACTCTGTGTACTGTAGGTGTGGGCCCTGTATTAACTCTGTGTACTGTAGGACCCTGTGTTAACTCTGTGTACTGTAGGTGTGGGCCCTGGCCTCGGCTGCCACCAGTCTAGAACTCAGTCCTGACTCTGACCCTGATGCAGACGCTCCCTGGGCCAGACACCCGTTTGGACGCCACCTGCTGGAGACTCTGTGAGTAGCAGGCAAATATACTACACTGTATATACTGTACTAATGTACACTGAGTGAACAAAACATTATGAACACCTGCTGACATGACATAGACTGACTCAATATTAGGAAGGTGTTCTTAATGTTTTGTATACTCAATTAAAAATAACAACAATTGGACAAAAGATCAGATTTGGCAAAGCCCAGCAGGAACATACCGGACCCGCCAGGAATTCAGTTTGACCAGGGGGTGTCCTGGTACATCAAGCTGTCTCACTACAGAAACAGGAGACAGACTAGTGTCCTGTCCAGGGGGTGTCCTGTACATCAAGATGTTTCACTACAGAGATAGACTAGTGTCCTGCCCAGGGGGTGTCCTGTACATCAAGATGTTTCACTACAGAGATAGACTAGTGTCCTGTCCAGGGGGTGTCCTGTACATCAAGATGTTTCACTACAGAGATAGACTAGTGTCCTGTCCAGGGGGTGTCCTGTACATCAAGATGTTTCACTACAGAGATAGACTAGTGTCCTGTCCAGGGGGTGTCCTGTACATCAAGATGTTTCACTACAGAGATAGACTAGTGTCCTGTCCAGGGGGTGTCCTGTACATCAAGATGTTTCACTACAGAGATAGACTAGTGTCCTGTCCAGGGGGTGTCCTGTACATCAAGATGTTTCACTACAGAGATAGACTAGTGTCCTGCCCAGGGGGTGTCCTGTACATCAAGATGTTTCACTACAGAGATAGACTAGTGTCCTGTCCAGGGGGTGTCCTGTACATCAAGATGTTTCACTACAGAGATAGACTAGTGTCCTGTCCAGGGGGTGTCCTGTACATCAAGATGTTTCACTACAGAGATAGACTAGTGTCCTGTCCAGGGGGTGTCCTGTACATCAAGATGTTTCACTACAGAGATAGACTAGTGTCCTGTCCAGGGGGTGTCCTGTACATCAAGCTGTCTCACTACAGAGACAGACTAGTGTCCTGTCCAGGGGGTGTCCTGTACATCAAGCTGTCTCACTCTACATAAACAGGAGATAGACTAGTGTCCTGTCCAGGGGGTGTCCTGTATATCAAGATGTCTCACTACAGAGACAGACTAGTGTCCTGCCCAGGGGGTGTCCTGTTCATCAAGCTGTCTCACTACAGAAACAGGAGAGAGACTAGTGTCCTGTCCAGGGGGTGTCCTGTACATTAGCCATTGTGGCTGGGACAAGGCTACTTACTGTATATACTGGAGGGATTAGGACACTCTGTCTGTCTCTGTCCCCTCCTCCCAGTCTGATGAGTGATGTCCATACTCTAGCCATGCTCTGTAGTGTGTTCAGGACTCCTCTGTCCTCTCCTCCCCAGTCTGGACCACTACAGTCTGATGAGTGATGTCCAGACTCTAGCCATGCTGTGTAGTGTGTTCAGGAACCAGGGCTGTTCCCAGGACTACTTCTCTCTGTATGGACAGCAACGCTCTTCTCTGTTTCCCCCTCATCACTCCCGATACGTAAGTCAAAGTTTATATCCTCAACGTGGGTAACCTTGGTTACTGTTTTCCCTGGTCTGGCAGATGGAGCCATTCCTTATTCTGAAATGTTTTTTAAATGTATTCTCCCTCCCTTCCTCTGTCTCTCTCTCTCTCTCTCTCTCTCTCTCTCTCTCTGTCTCTCTCTCTCTCTCTCTCTCTCTCTCTCTCTCTCTCTCTCTCTCTCTCTCTTTCCCCTCTCCTCTCCTCTCCTCTCCTCCTCTCCTCTCCTCTCCCTCTCCCTCTCCCTCTCCCTCTCCTCTCCAGCCCAGCTACACATCCAGCTCTGTGTCGTCAGGCTCCTGTTACAGCACCTCAGACTCCACCACCACCACCACCTGGAGCATCGGTATGTAACCCGGGATGGAAATAAAAGGCTGTTTATGGTATGAACTCAGTGACCCCAGAAGAGGCCAGCGCCGAGACCCAACTAGCCCCCTGTTCACTAGTACACTACATGACCAAGAGAATGTGGACACCTGCTCATCCAACATCTCATTCAAAAAGGATGGGCATTAATATGGAGTTGGTCCCCCCCTTTGCTGCTATAACAGCCTCCACTCTTCTGGGAAGGCTTCCCACCACTCTACTGCCAATGTTTGTCTATGGAGATTGCATGGCTTGTGTGCTTCCTGTGGAACATACAGTCTAACCTGCTGCTTCCTGTGGAACATACAGTCTAACCTGCTGCTTCCTGTGGAACATACAGTCTAACCTGCTGCTTCCTGTGGAACATACAGTCTAACCTGCTGCTTCCTGTGGAACATACAGTCTAACCTGCTGCTTCCTGTGGAACATACAGACATATCTGCTGCTTCCTGTGGAACATACAGTCTAACCTGCTGCTTCCTGTGGAACATACAGTCTAACCTGCTGCTTCCTGTGGAACATACAGTCTAACTTTCTGCTTCCTGTGGAACATACAGTCTAACCTGCTGCTTCCTGTGGAACATACAGTCTAACCTGCTGCTTCCTGTGGAACATACAGTCTAACCTGCTGCTTCCTGTGGAACATACAGTCTAACATGCTGCTTCCTGTGGAACATACAGTCTAACCTGCTGCTTCCTGTGGAACATACAGTCTAACCTGCTGCTTCCTGTGGAACATACAGTCTAACATGCTGCTTCCTGTGGAACATACAGTCTAACCTGCTGCTTCCTGTGGAACATACAGTCTAACCTGCTGCTTCCTGTGGAACATACAGTCTAACCTGCTGCTTCCTGTGGAACATACAGTCTAACCTGCTGCTTCCTGTGGAACGTACAGTCTAACCTGCTGCTTCCTGTGGAACATACAGTCTAACATGCTGCTTCCTGTGGAACATACAGTCTAACCTGCTGCTTCCTGTGGAACATACAGTCTAACCTGCTGCTTCCTGTGGAACATACAGTCTAACCTGCTAATATTCTCCATAGATACCCAGTGTCAATGACATGTAGCCATCTGTGTAAAAGGAGATCTGTCTATTTCATTAGGTCGAGATCCGGAGCACGTCCCTCCCTTGGGGGAGTCCTCGCCTGACGACTATCGCTACGCCAACCAGATGTACACAGACCCCCGCGAGCGAGAGAGAGAACAACACGACATGAATAAAAGGTCACTGAGTCGAGTCCAGAATTAGACGTTAGAAAAACACACACAAACAAAGACAACCCAATGTTTTCTTCCTAGACATACACGAGGAACAACAGAGAGGCTGATGTCTGCGTCAGAATGGACCGACATGTCGGCCATCTTACCTAGGACCGGTTCTGAACCAGCACCAATAGGAACATGGGGCAGTCTCTTATCTGTTCTAGATCTCCGGTTCTCTCTCTCTCTCTACCCTCTCAGGCTGCTGGACCCAGCCAACACCATGCAGTTTGATGACTTTAAGAAGTGTTACGGGGAGATCCTCCATCGATGGGGGCTGAAGGACAAGAGAGCCGAGGTCCTCAAGTTTACATCATGTCCTCCTGAACCTCACAAAGGCATCGGTGAGTCTCCTAGATAGATGGTATACCAGGCTGAGTCTCCTAGATAGATGGTTTACCAGGGTGAGTCTCCTAGATAGATAGTATACCAGGATGAGTCTCCTAGATAGATAGTATACCAGGGTGAGTATCCTAGATAGATGGTTTACCAGGGTGAGTCTCCTAGATAGATGGTATACCAGGGTGAGTCTCCTAGAATACCTCTCAGATAGAGAGGAAGGGCCCCATTCAACCCTCTGTAATATACCTGTCAGATAGAGAGGAAGGGCCCCATTCAACCCTCTGTAATATACCTGTCAGATAGAGAGGAAGGGCCCCATTCAACCCTCTGTAATATACCTGTCAGATAGAGAGGAAGGGCCCCATTCAACCCTCTGTAATATACCTCTCAGATAGAGAGGAAGGGCCCCATTCAACCCTCTGTAATATACCTCTCAGATAGAGAGGAAGGGCCCCATTCAACCCTCTGTAATATACCTCTCAGATAGAGAGGAAGGGCCCCATTCAACCCTCTGTAATATACCTGTCAGATAGAGAGGAAGGGCCCCATTCAACCCTCTGTAATATACCTGTCAGATAGAGAGGAAGGGCCCCATTCAACCCTCTGTAATATACCTCTCAGATAGAGAGGAAGGGCCCCATTCAACCCTCTGTAATATACCTCTCAGATAGAGAGGAAGGGCCCCATTCAACCCTCTGTAATATACCTCTCAGATGGAGAGGAAGGGCCCCATTCAACCCTCTGTAATATACCTCTCAGATAGAGAGGAAGGGCCCCATTCAACCCTCTGTAATATACCTCTCAGATAGAGAGGAAGGGCCCCATTCAACCCTCTGTAATATACCTCTCAGATAGAGAGGAAGGGCCCCATTCAACCCTCTGTAATATACCTGTCAGATAGAGAGGAAGGGCCCCATTCAACCCTCTGTAATATACCTCTCAGATAGAGAGGAAGGGCCCCATTCAACCCTCTGTAATATACCTCTCAGATAGAGAGGAAGGGCCCCATTCAACCCTCTGTAATATACCTGTCAGATAGAGAGGAAGGGCCCCATTCAACCCTCTGTAATATACCTCTCAGATAGAGAGGAAGGGCCCCATTCAACCCTCTGTAATATACCTCTCAGATAGAGAGGAAGGGCTCCATTCAACCCTCTGTAATATACCTGTCAGATAGAGAGGAAGGGCCCCATTCAACCCTCTGTAATATACCTCTCAGATAGAGAGGAAGGGCTCCATTCAACCCTCTGTAATATACCTGTCAGATAGAGAGGAAGGGCTCCATTCAACCCTCTGTAATATACCTCTCAGATAGAGAGGAAGGGCCCCATTCAACCCTCTGTAATATACCTCTCAGATAGAGAGGAAGGGCCCCATTCAACCCTCTGTAATATACCTCTCAGATAGAGAGGAAGGGCTCCATTCAACCCTCTGTAATATACCTGTCAGATAGAGAGGAAGGGCTCCATTCAACCCTCTGTAATATACCTCTCAGATAGAGAGGAAGGGCCCCATTCAACCCTCTGTAATATACCTCTCAGATAGAGAGGAAGGGCCCCATTCAACCCTCTGTAATATACCTGTCAGATAGAGAGGAAGGGCCCCATTCAACCCTCTGTAATATACCTGTCAGATAGAGAGGAAGGGCCCCATTCAACCCTCTGTAATATACCTGTCAGATAGAGAGGAAGGGCCCCATTCAACCCTCTGTAATATACCTGTCAGATAGAGAGGAAGGGCCCCATTCAACCCTCTGTAATATACCTCTCAGATAGAGAGGAAGGGCCCCATTCAACCCTCTGTAATATACCTCTCAGATAGAGAGGAAGGGCCCCATTCAACCCTCTGTAATATACCTGTCAGATAGAGAGGAAGGGCCCCATTCAACCCTCTGTAATATACCTGTCAGATAGAGAGGAAGGGCCCCATTCAACCCTCTGTAATATACCTCTCAGATAGAGAGGAAGGGCCCCATTCAACCCTCTGTAATATACCTCTCAGATAGAGAGGAAGGGCCCCATTCAACCCTCTGTAATATACCTGTCAGATAGAGAGGAAGGGCCCCATTCAACCCTCTGTAATATACCTGTCAGATAGAGAGGAAGGGCCCCATTCAACCCTCTGTAATATACCTCTCAGATAGAGAGGAAGGGCCCCATTCAACCCTCTGTAATATACCTGTCAGATAGAGAGGAAGGGCCCCATTCAACCCTCTGTAATATACCTCTCAGATAGAGAGGAAGGGCCCCATTCAACCCTCTGTAATATACCTCTCAGATAGAGAGGAAGGGCCCCATTCAACCCTCTGTAATATACCTCTCAGATAGAGAGGAAGGGCCCCATTCAACCCTCTGTAATATACCTCTCAGATAGAGAGGAAGGGCCCCATTCAACCCTCTGTAATATACCTGTCAGATAGAGAGGAAGGGCCCCATTCAACCCTCTGTAATATACCTGTCAGATAGAGAGGAAGGGCCCCATTCAACCCTCTGTAATATACCTGTCAGATAGAGAGGAAGGGCCCCATTCAACCCTCTGTAATATACCTCTCAGATAGAGAGGAAGGGCCCCATTCAACCCTCTGTAATATACCTCTCAGATAGAGAGGAAGGGCCCCATTCAACCCTCTGTAATATACCTGTCAGATAGAGAGGAAGGGCCCCATTCAACCCTCTGTAATATACCTCTCAGATAGAGAGGAAGGGCCCCATTCAACCCTCTGTAATATACCTCTCAGATAGAGAGGAAGGGCCCCATTCAACCCTCTGTAATATACCTGTCAGATAGAGAGGAAGGGCCCCATTCAACCCTCTGTAATATACCTCTCAGATAGAGAGGAAGGGCCCCATTCAACCCTCTGTAATATACCTCTCAGATAGAGAGGAAGGGCCCCATTCAACCCTCTGTAATATACCTGTCAGATAGAGAGGAAGGGCCCCATTCAACCCTCTGTAATATACCTGTCAGATAGAGAGGAAGGGCCCCATTCAACCCTCTGTAATATACCTGTCAGATAGAGAGGAAGGGCCCCATTCAACCCTCTGTAATATACCTGTCAGATAGAGAGGAAGGGCCCCATTCAACCCTCTGTAATATACCTCTCAGAAAGAGAGGAAGGGCCCCATTCAACCCTCTGTAATATACCTCTCAGATAGAGAGGAAGGGCCCCATTCAACCCTCTGTAATATACCTGTCAGATAGAGAGGAAGGGCCCCATTCAACCCTCTGTAATATACCTCTCAGATAGAGAGGAAGGGCCCCATTCAACCCTCTGTAATATACCTCTCAGATAGAGAGGAAGGGCCCCATTCAACCCTCTGTAATATACCTCTCAGATAGAGAGGAAGGGCCCCATTCAACCCTCTGTAATATACCTCTCAGATAGAGAGGAAGGGCCCCATTCAACCCTCTGTAATATACCTGTCAGATAGAGAGGAAGGGCCCCATTCAACCCTCTGTAATATACCTCTCAGATAGAGAGGAAGGGCCCCATTCAACCCTCTGTAATATACCTGTCAGATAGAGAGGAAGGGCCCCATTCAACCCTCTGTAATATACCTCTCAGATAGAGAGGAAGGGCCCCATTCAACCCTCTGTAATATACCTCTCAGATAGAGAGGAAGGGCCCCATTCAACCCTCTGTAATGTACCTCTCAGATAGAGAGGAAGGGCCCCATTCAACCCTCTGTAATATACCTCTCAGATAGAGAGGAAGGGCCCCATTCGACCCTCTGTAATATACCTGTCAGATAGAGAGGAAGGGCCCCATTCAACCCTCTGTAATATACCTCTCAGATAGAGAGGAAGGGCCCCATTCAACCCTCTGTAATATACCTCTCAGATAGAGAGGAAGGGCCCCATTCAACCCTCTGTAATATACCTGTCAGATAGAGAGGAAGGGCCCCATTCAACCCTCTGTAATATACCTCTCAGATAGAGAGGAAGGGCCCCATTCAACCCTCTGTAATGTACCTCTCAGATAGAGAGGAAGGGCCCCATTCAACCCTCTGTAATATACCTCTCAGATAGAGAGGAAGGGCCCCATTCAACCCTCTGTAATATACCTGTCAGATAGAGAGGAAGGGCCCCATTCGACCCTCTGTAATATACCTGTCAGATAGAGAGGAAGGGCCCCATTCAACCCTCTGTAATATACCTCTCAGATAGAGAGGAAGGGCCCCATTCAACCCTCTGTAATATACCTGTCAGATAGAGAGGAAGGGCCCCATTCAACCCTCTGTAATATACCTGTCAGATAGAGAGGAAGGGCCCCATTCAACCCTCTGTAATATACCTCTCAGATAGAGAGGAAGGGCCCCATTCAACCCTCTGTAATATACCTCTCAGATAGAGAGGAAGGGCCCCATTCAACCCTCTGTAATATACCTGTCAGATAGAGAGGAAGGGCCCCATTCAACCCTCTGTAATATACCTGTCAGATAGAGAGGAAGGGCCCCATTCAACCCTCTGTAATATACCTGTCAGATAGAGAGGAAGGGCCCCATTCAACCCTCTGTAATATACCTGTCAGATAGAGAGGAAGGGCCCCATTCAACCCTCTGTAATATACCTCTCAGATAGAGAGGAAGGGCCCCATTCAACCCTCTGTAATATACCTGTCAGATAGAGAGGAAGGGCCCCATTCAACCCTCTGTAATATACCTCTCAGATAGAGAGGAAGGGCCCCATTCAACCCTCTGTAATATACCTGTCAGATAGAGAGGAAGGGCCCCATTCAACCCTCTGTAATATACCTGTCAGATAGAGAGGAAGGGCCCCATTCAACCCTCTGTAATATACCTGTCAGATAGAGAGGAAGGGCCCCATTCAACCCTCTGTAATATACCTGTCAGATAGAGAGGAAGGGCCCCATTCAACCCTCTGTAATATACCTGTCAGATAGAGAGGAAGGGCCCCATTCAACCCTCTGTAATATACCTGTCAGATAGAGAGGAAGGGCCCCATTCAACCCTCTGTAATATACCTGTCAGATAGAGAGGAAGGGCCCCATTCAACCCTCTGTAATATACCTCTCAGATAGAGAGGAAGGGCCCCATTCAACCCTCTGTAATATACCTCTCAGATAGAGAGGAAGGGCCCCATTCAACCCTCTGTAATATACCTCTCAGATAGAGAGGAAGGGCCCCATTCAACCCTCTGTAATATACCTCTCAGATAGAGAGGAAGGGCCCCATTCAACCCTCTGTAATATACCTGTCAGATAGAGAGGAAGGGCCCCATTCAACCCTCTGTAATATACCTCTCAGATAGAGAGGAAGGGCCCCATTCAACCCTCTGTAATATACCTGTCAGATAGAGAGGAAGGGCCCCATTCAACCCTCTGTAATATACCTCTCAGATAGAGAGGAAGGGCCCCATTCAACCCTCTGTAATATACCTGTCAGATAGAGAGGAAGGGCCCCATTCAACCCTCTGTAATATACCTCTCAGATAGAGAGGAAGGGCCCCATTCAACCCTCTGTAATATACCTCTCAGATAGAGAGGAAGGGCCCCATTCAACCCTCTGTAATATACCTGTCAGATAGAGAGGAAGGGCCCCATTCAACCCTCTGTAATATACCTCTCAGATAGAGAGGAAGGGCCCCATTCAACCCTCTGTAATATACCTCTCAGATAGAGAGGAAGGGCCCCATTCAACCCTCTGTAATATACCTGTCAGATAGAGAGGAAGGGCCCCATTCAACCCTCTGTAATATACCTCTCAGATAGAGAGGAAGGGCCCCATTCAACCCTCTGTAATATACCTGTCAGATAGAGAGGAAGGGCCCCATTCAACCCTCTGTAATATACCTCTCAGATAGAGAGGAAGGGCCCCATTCAACCCTCTGTAATATACCTGTCAGATAGAGAGGAAGGGCCCCATTCAACCCTCTGTAATATACCTGTCAGATAGAGAGGAAGGGCCCCATTCAACCCTCTGTAATATACCTCTCAGATAGAGAGGAAGGGCCCCATTCAACCCTCTGTAATATACCTCTCAGATAGAGAGGAAGGGCCCCATTCAACCCTCTGTAATATACCTCTCAGATAGAGAGGAAGGGCCCCATTCAACCCTCTGTAATATACCTCTCAGATAGAGAGGAAGGGCCCCATTCAACCCTCTGTAATATACCTCTCAGATAGAGAGGAAGGGCCCCATTCAACCCTCTGTAATATACCTCTCAGATAGAGAGGAAGGGCCCCATTCAACCCTCTGTAATATACCTGTCAGATAGAGAGGAAGGGCCCCATTCAACCCTCTGTAATATACCTGTCAGATAGAGAGGAAGGGCCCCATTCAACCCTCTGTAATATACCTCTCAGATAGAGAGGAAGGGCCCCATTCAACCCTCTGTAATATACCTCTCAGATAGAGAGGAAGGGCCCCATTCGACCCTCTGTAATATACCTGTCAGATAGAGAGGAAGGGCCCCATTCAACCCTCTGTAATGTACCTCTCAGATAGAGAGGAAGGGCCCCATTCAACCCTCTGTAATATACCTCTCAGATAGAGAGGAAGGGCCCCATTCAACCCTCTGTAATATACCTCTCAGATAGAGAGGAAGGGCCCCATTCAACCCTCTGTAATATACCTCTCAGATAGAGAGGAAGGGCCCCATTCAACCCTCTGTAATATACCTCTCAGATAGAGAGGAAGGGCCCCATTCAACCCTCTGTAATGTACCTCTCAGATAGAGAGGAAGGGCCCCATTCAACCCTCTGTAATATACCTCTCAGATAGAGAGGAAGGGCCCCATTCAACCCTCTGTAATGTACCTCTCAGATAGAGAGGAAGGGCCCCATTCAACCCTCTGTAATGTACCTCTCAGATAGAGAGGAAGGGCCCCATTCAACCCTCTGTAATATACCTCTCAGATAGAGAGGAAGGGCCCCATTCAACCCTCTGTAATATACCTCTCAGATAGAGAGGAAGGGCCCCATTCAACCCTCTGTAATATACCTCTCAGATAGAGAGGAAGGGCCCCATTCAACCCTCTGTAATATACCTGTCAGATAGAGAGGAAGGGCCCCATTCAACCCTCTGTAATATACCTCTCAGATAGAGAGGAAGGGCCCCATTCAACCCTCTGTAATATACCTCTCAGATAGAGAGGAAGGGCCCCATTCAACCCTCTGTAATATACCTCTCAGATAGAGAGGAAGGGCCCCATTCAACCCTCTGTAATATACCTCTCAGATAGAGAGGAAGGGCCCCATTCAACCCTCTGTAATATACCTCTCAGATAGAGAGGAAGGGCCCCATTCAACCCTCTGTAATATACCTCTCAGATAGAGAGGAAGGGCCCCATTCAACCCTCTGTAATATACCTCTCAGATAGAGAGGAAGGGCCCCATTCAACCCTCTGTAATATACCTCTCAGATAGAGAGGAAGGGCCCCATTCAACCCTCTGTAATATACCTCTCAGATAGAGAGGAAGGGCCCCATTCAACCCTCTGTAATATACCTGTCAGATAGAGAGGAAGGGCCCCATTCAACCCTCTGTAATATACCTGTCAGATAGAGAGGAAGGGCCCCATTCAACCCTCTGTAATATACCTCTCAGATAGAGAGGAAGGGCCCCATTCAACCCTC
>NC_048570.1:95490581-95520581 GCF_013265735.2 Oncorhynchus mykiss | reverse complement strand
TAGATCTAGCTGGTCTGTCATAATATAATAGAGACAGTAGATCTAGTTTGTCTGCCATAATATTATAGAGACCGTAGATCTAGCTGGTCTGCTATGATATAATAGAGGCAGTAGATCTAGCTGGTCTTTCATAATATAATAGAGACAGTAGATCTAGCTGGTCTTTCATATTATAATTAAGAAAGTTGATCTCGCTGATCTGCCATAACATAATAGAGACAGTAGATCTAGCTGGTCTGTCATAATATAATAGAGACAGTAGATCTAGCTGGTCAGTCATAATATAATAGAGGCAGTAGATCTAGCTGGTTTATCATAATATAATAGAGACAGTAGATCTAGCTGGTCTGCCATAATATAATAGAGACAGTAGATCTAGCTGATCTATCATAATATAATAGAGACAGTAGTTCTAGCTGGTCTTTCGTAATATAATAGAGACAGTACATCTTGCTGGTCTGTCATAATACAATAGAGACAGTAGATCTAGCTGGTCTGTCATAATATCATAGAGACAGTAGATGTAGCTGGTCTGCCATAATATAATAGAGACAGTACATCTAGCTGGTCTGCCATAATATAATAGAGACAGTAGATCTAGTTTGTCTGCCATAATATTATAGAGACCGTAGATCTAGCTGGTCTGCTATGATATAATAGAGGCAGTACATCTAGCTGGTCTATCATAATATAATAGAGACAGTAGATCTAGCTGGTCTTTCATATTATAATTAAGAAAGTTGATCTCGCTGATGTGCCATAACATAATAGAGACAGTAGATCTAGCTGGTCTGTCATAATATAATAGAGACAGTAGATCTAGCTGGTCTGTCATAATATAATAGAGGCAGTAGATCTAGCTGGTTTATCATAATATAATAGAGACAGTAGATCTAGCTGGTCTGCCATAATATAATAGAGACAGTAGATCTAGCTGATCTATCATAATATAATAGAGACGGTAGATCTAGCTGGTCTTTCGTAATATAATAGAGACAGTAGATCTAGCTGATCTGTCATAATATAATAGAGACAGTACATCTAGCTGGTCTGTCATAATACAATAGAGACAGTAGATCTAGCTGGTCTGTCATAATATTATAGAGACAGTAGATGTAGCTGGTCTGTCATAATATAATAGAGACAGTAGATGTAGCTGGTCTGTCATAATATAATAGAGACAGTAGATCTAGCTGGTCTGCCATAATATAATAGAGACAGTAGATGTAGCTGGTCTGTCATAATACAATAGAGACAGTAGATCTAGCTGGTCTGTCATAATATCACAGAGACAGTAGATGTAGCTGGTCTGCCATAATATAATAGAGACAGTACATCTAGCTGGTCTGCCATAATATAATAGAGACAGTAGATCTAGTTTGTCTGCCATAATATTATAGAGACCGTAGATCTAGCTGGTCTGCTATGATATAATAGAGGCAGTACATCTAGCTGGTCTATCATAATATAATAGAGACAGTAGATCTAGCTGGTCTTTCATATTATAATTAAGAAAGTTGATCTCGCTGATGTGCCATAACATAATAGAGACAGTAGATCTAGCTGGTCTGTCATAATATAATAGAGACAGTAGATCTAGCTGGTCTGTCATAATATAATAGAGGCAGTAGATCTAGCTGGTTTATCATAATATAATAGAGACAGTAGATCTAGCTGGTCTGCCATAATATAATAGAGACAGTAGATCTAGCTGATCTATCATAATATAATAGAGACGGTAGATCTAGCTGGTCTTTCGTAATATAATAGAGACAGTAGATCTAGCTGGTCTGTCATAATATAATAGAGACAGTACATCTAGCTGGTCTGTCATAATACAATAGAGACAGTAGATCTAGCTGGTCTGTCATAATATTATAGAGACAGTAGATGTAGCTGGTCTGTCATAATATAATAGAGACAGTAGATGTAGCTGGTCTGTCATAATATAATAGAGACAGTAGATCTAGCTGGTCTGCCATAATATAATAGAGACAGTAGATGTAGCTGGTCTGTCATAATATAATAGAGACAGTAGATCTAGCTGGTCTGCCATAATATAATAGAGATAGTAGATCTAGCTGGTTTGTCATAATATAATAGACACAGTAGATCTAGCTGGTCTGTCATAGTATAATAGAGACAGTACATCTAGCTGGTCTGTCATAATACAATAGAGACAGTAGATCTAGCTGGTCTGTCATAATATTATAGAGACAGTAGATGTAGCTGTTCTGCCATAATATAATAGAGACAGTAGATGTAGCTGGTCTGTCATAATATAATAGAGACAGTAGATCTAGCTGGTCTGCCATAATATAATAGAGACAGTAGATCTAGCTGGTCTGTCATAATATAATAGAGACAGTAGATCTAGCTGGTCTGCCATAATTTAATAGACGGTAGATCTAGCTGGTCTGTCATAATATAATAGAGACAGTAGATTTAGCTGGTCTGCCATAATATAATAGAGACGGTACATCTAGCTGGTCTGCCATAATATAATAGAGACAGTAGATCTAGCTTGTCTGCCAAAGTATTATAGAGACCGTAGATCTAGCTGGTCTGCCATGATATAATAGAGACAGAAGATCTAGCTGGTCTGTCATAATATAATAGAGACAGTAGATCTAGCTTGTCTGCCATAGTATTATAGAGACCGTAGATCTAGCTGGTCTGCCATGATATAATAGAGACAGAAGATCTAGCTGGTCTGTCATAATATTATAGAAACAGTAGATCTAGCTGGTCTTTCGTAATATAATAGAGACAGTAGATCTAGCTCTTCTGTCATAATTTTATAGAAACAGTAGATCTAGCTGGTCTGCCATAATATAATAGTGACAGTAGATCTAGCTGGTCTGTCATAATATAATAGAGACAGTAGATCTAGCTGGTCTGTCATAATATAATAGAGACATTAGATCGAGCTGGTCTGTCATAATACAATAGAGACAGTAGATCTAGCTGGTCTGTCATAATATAATAGAGACAGTATATTGAGCTGGTCTGTCATAATGCAATAGAGACGGTAGATCTAGCTGGTCTGTCATAATATAATAGAGACAGTAGATGTAGCTGGTCTGCCATAATATAATAGAGACAGTACATCTAGCTGGTCTGTCATAATATAATAGAGACAGTATATTGAGCTGGTCTGTCATAATGCAATAGAGACGGTAGATCTAGCTGGTCTGTCATAATATAATAGAGACAGTAGATGTAGCTGGTCTGCCATAATATAATAGAGACAGTACATCTAGCTGGTCTGCCATAATATAATAGAGACAGTAGATCTAGTTTGTCTGCCATAATATTATAGAGACCGTAGATCTAGCTGGTCTGCTATGATATAATAGAGGCAGTAGATCTAGCTGGTCTTTCATAATATAATAGAGACAGTAGATCTAGCTGGTCTTTCATATTATAATTAAGAAAGTTGATCTCGCTGATCTGCCATAACATAATAGAGACAGTAGATCTAGCTGGTCTGTCATAATATAATAGAGACAGTAGATGTAGCTGGTCTGTCATAATATAATAGAGGCAGTAGATCTAGCTGGTTTATCATAATATAATAGAGACAGTAGATCTAGCTGGTCTGCCATAATATAATAGAGACACTAGATCTAGCTGATCTATCATAATATAATAGAGACGGTAGATCTAGCTGGTCTTTCGTAATATAATAGAGACAGTAGATCTAGCTTGTCTGTCATAATATAATAGAGACAGTACATCTAGCTGGTCTGTCATAATACAATAGAGACAGTAGATCTAGCTGGTCTGTCATAATATAATAGAGACAGTAGATCTAGCTGGTCTGTCATAATATAATAGAGGCAGTAGATCTAGCTGGTTTATCATAATATAATAGAGACAGTAGATCTAGCTGGTCTGCCATAATATAATAGAGACAGTAGATCTAGCTGATCTATCATAATATAATAGAGACGGTAGATCTAGCTGGTCTTTCGTAATATAATAGAGACAGTAGATCTAGCTGGTCTGTCATAATATAATAGAGACAGTACATCTAGCTGGTCTGTCATAATACAATAGAGACAGTAGATCTAGCTGGTCTGTCATAATATTATAGAGACAGTAGATGTAGCTGGTCTGTCATAATATAATAGAGACAGTAGATGTAGCTGGTCTGTCATAATATAATAGAGACAGTAGATCTAGCTGGTCTGCCATAATATAATAGAGACAGTAGATGTAGCTGGTCTGTCATAATATAATAGAGACAGTAGATCTAGCTGGTCTGCCATAATATAATAGAGATAGTAGATCTAGCTGGTCTGTCATAATATAATAGAGACAGTAGATCTAGCTGGTCTGTCATAGTATAATAGAGACAGTACATCTAGCTGGTCTGTCATAATACAATAGAGACAGTAGATCTAGCTGGTCTGTCATAATATTATAGAGACAGTAGATGTAGCTGTTCTGCCATAATATAATAGAGACAGTAGATGTAGCTGGTCTGTCATAATATAATAGAGACAGTAGATCTAGCTGGTCTGCCATAATATAATAGAGACAGTAGATCTAGCTGGTCTGTCATAATATAATAGAGACAGTAGATCTAGCTGGTCTGCCATAATTTAATAGACGGTAGATCTAGCTGGTCTGTCATAATATAATAGAGACAGTAGATTTAGCTGGTCTGTCATAATATAATAGAGACAGTAGATGTAGCTGGTCTGCCATAATATAATAGAGACGGTACATCTAGCTGGTCTGCCATAATATAATAGAGACAGTAGATCTAGCTTGTCTGCCATAGTATTATAGAGACCGTAGATCTAGCTGGTCTGCCATGATATAATAGAGACAGAAGATCTAGCTGGTCTGTCATAATATAATAGAGACAGTAGATCTAGCTTGTCTGCCATAGTATTATAGAGACCGTAGATCTAGCTGGTCTGCCATGTTATAATAGAGACAGAAGATCTAGCTGGTCTGTCATAATATTATAGAAACAGTAGATCTAGCTGGTCTTTCGTAATATAATAGAGACAGTAGATCTAGCTCTTCTGTCATAATTTTATAGAAACAGTAGATCTAGCTGGTCTGCCATAATATAATAGTGACAGTAGATCTAGCTGGTCTGTCATAATATAATAGAGACAGTAGATCTAGCTGGTCTGTCATAATATAATAGAGACATTAGATCGAGCTGGTCTGTCATAATACAATAGAGACAGTAGATCTAGCTGGTCTGTCATAATATAATAGAGACAGTATATTGAGCTGGTCTGTCATAATGCAATAGAGACGGTAGATCTAGCTGGTCTGTCATAATATAATAGAGACAGTAGATGTAGCTGGTCTGCCATAATATAATAGAGACAGTACATCTAGCTGGTCTGTCATAATATAATAGAGACAGTATATTGAGCTGGTCTGTCATAATGCAATAGAGACGGTAGATCTAGCTGGTCTGTCATAATATAATAGAGACAGTAGATGTAGCTGGTCTGCCATAATATAATAGAGACAGTACATCTAGCTGGTCTGCCATAATATAATAGAGACAGTAGATCTAGTTTGTCTGCCATAATATTATAGAGACCGTAGATCTAGCTGGTCTGCTATGATATAATAGAGGCAGTAGATCTAGCTGGTCTTTCATAATATAATAGAGACAGTAGATCTAGCTGGTCTTTCATATTATAATTAAGAAAGTTGATCTCGCTGATCTGCCATAACATAATAGAGACAGTAGATCTAGCTGGTCTGTCATAATATAATAGAGACAGTAGATGTAGCTGGTCTGTCATAATATAATAGAGGCAGTAGATCTAGCTGGTTTATCATAATATAATAGAGACAGTAGATCTAGCTGGTCTGCCATAATATAATAGAGACACTAGATCTAGCTGATCTATCATAATATAATAGAGACGGTAGATCTAGCTGGTCTTTCGTAATATAATAGAGACAGTAGATCTAGCTTGTCTGTCATAATATAATAGAGACAGTACATCTAGCTGGTCTGTCATAATACAATAGAGACAGTAGATCTAGCTGGTCTGTCATAATATTATAGAGACAGTAGATGTAGCTGGTCTGTCATAATATAATAGAGACAGTACAGCTGTCTGTTCTGCCATAATATAATAGAGACAGTAGCTGTAGCTGGTCTGTCATAATATAATAGAGACAGTAGATCTAGCTGGTCTGCCATAATATAATAGAGATAGTAGATCTAGCTGGTCTGTCATAATATAATAGAGACAGTAGATCTAGCTGTTCTGTCATAGTATAATAGAGTACATCTAGCTGGTCTGTCATAATACAATAGAGACAGTAGATCTAGCTGGTCTGTCATAATATTATAGAGACAGTAGATGTAGCTGTTCTGTCATAATATAATAGAGACAGTACAGCTGTCTGTTCTGCCATAATATAATAGAGACAGTAGATGTAGCTGGTCTGTCATAATATAATAGAGACAGTAGATCTAGCTGGTCTGCCATAATATAATAGAGACAGTAGATCTAGCTGGTCTGTCATAATATAATAGAGACAGTAGATCTAGCTGGTCTGTCATAATATAATAGAGACGGTAGATCTAGCTGGTCTGTCATAATATAATAGAGACAGTAGATCTAGCTGGTCTGTCATAATATAATAGAGACAGTAGATCTAGCTGGTCTGTCATAATATAATAGAGACAGTAGATCTAGCTGGTCTGTCATAATATTAATAGAGACAGTAGATCTAGCTGGTCTGTCATAATATAATAGATGACAGTAGATCTAGCTGGTCTGTCCATAATATAATAGAGACAGTAGATCTAGCTGGTCTGTCATAATATAATAGAGACAGTAGATCTAGCTGGTCTGTCATAGTATAATAGAGACAGTAGATCTAGCTGGTCTGTCATAATATAATAGAGACAGTAGATCTAGCTGTTCTGTCATAATATAATAGAGACAGTAGATCTAGCTGGTCTGTCCATAATATAATAGAGACAGTAGATGTAGCTGGTCTGTCATAATATAATAGAGACAGTAGATCTAGCTCGTCTGTCATAATATTATAGAAACAGTAGATCTAGCTGGTCTGCCATAATATAATAGTGACAGTAGATCTAGCTGGTCTGTCATAATATAATAGAGACAGTAGATCTAGCTGGTCTGTCATAATATAATAGAGACATTAGATCGAGCTGGTCTGTCATAATACAATAGAGACAGTAGATCTAGCTGGTCTGTCATAATATAATAGAGACAGTATATTGAGCTGGTCTGTCATAATTCAATAGAGACGGTAGATCTAGCTGGTCTGTCATAATATAATAGAGACAGTAGATCTAGTTTGTCTGCCATAATATTATAGAGACTGTAGATCTAGCTGGTCTGCTATGATATAATAGAGGCAGTAGATCTAGCTGGTCTTTCATAATATAATAGAGACAGTAGATCTAGCTGGTCTTTCATATTATAATTAAGAAAGTTGATCTCGCTGATCTGCCATAACATAATAGAGACAGTAGATCTAGCTGGTCTGTCATAATATAATAGAGACAGTAGATCTAGCTGGTCAGTCATAATATAATAGAGGCAGTAGATCTAGCTGGTTTATCATAATATAATAGAGACAGTAGATCTAGCTGGTCTGCCATAATATAATAGAGACAGTAGATCTAGCTGATCTATCATAATATAATAGAGACAGTAGTTCTAGCTGGTCTTTCGTAATATAATAGAGACAGTAGATCTAGCTGATCTGTCATAATATAATAGAGACAGTACATCTTGCTGGTCTGTCATAATACAATAGAGACAGTAGATCTAGCTGGTCTGTCATAATATCATAGAGACAGTAGATCTAGTTTGTCTGCCATAATATAATAGAGACAGTACATCTAGCTGGTCTGCCATAATATAATAGAGACAGTAGATCTAGTTTGTCTGCATAATATTATAGAGACCGTAGATCTAGCTGGTCTGCTATGATATAATAGAGGCAGTACATCTAGCTGGTCTATCATAATATAATAGAGACAGTAGATCTAGCTGGTCTTTCATATTATAATTAAGAAAGTTGATCTCGCTGATGTGCCATAACATAATAGAGACAGTAGATCTAGCTGGTCTGTCATAATATAATAGAGACAGTAGATCTAGCTGGTCTGTCATAATATAATAGAGGCAGTAGATCTAGCTGGTTTATCATAATATAATAGAGACAGTAGATCTAGCTGGTCTGCCATAATATAATAGAGACGGTAGATCTAGCTGATCTATCATAATATAATAGAGACGGTAGATCTAGCTGGTCTTTCGTAATATAATAGAGACAGTAGATCTAGCTGGTCTGTCATAATATAATAGAGACAGTACATCTAGCTGGTCTGTCATAATACAATAGAGACAGTAGATCTAGCTGGTCTGTCATAATATTATAGAGACAGTAGATGTAGCTGGTCTGTGATAATATAATAGAGACAGTAGATGTAGCTGGTCTGTCATAATATAATAGAGACAGTAGATCTAGCTGGTCTGCCATAATATAATAGAGACAGTAGATGTAGCTGGTCTGTCATAATATAATAGAGACAGTAGATCTAGCTGGTCTGCCATAATATAATAGAGATAGTAGATCTAGCTGGTCTATCATAATATAATAGAGACAGTAGATCTAGCTGGTCTGTCATAGTATAATAGAGACAGTACATCTAGCTGGTCTGTCATAATACAATAGAGACAGTAGATCTAGCTGGTCTGTCATAATATTATAGAGACAGTAGATGTAGCTGTTCTGCCATAATATAATAGAGACAGTAGATGTAGCTGGTCTGTCATAATATAATAGAGACAGTAGATCTAGCTGGTCTGCCATAATATAATAGAGACAGTAGATCTAGCTGGTCTGTCATAATATAATAGAGACAGTAGATCTAGCTGGTCTGCCATAATTATAATAGACGGTAGATCTAGCTGGTCTGTCATAATATAATAGAGACAGTAGATTTAGCTGGTCTGTCATAATATAATAGAGACAGTAGATGTAGCTGGTCTGCCATAATATAATAGAGACGGTACATCTAGCTGGTCTGCCATAATATAATAGAGACAGTAGATCTAGCTTGTCTGCCATAGTATTATAGAGACCGTAGATCTAGCTGGTCTGCCATGATATAATAGAGACAGAAGATCTAGCTGGTCTGTCATAATATAATAGAGACAATAGATCTAGCTTGTCTGTCATAATATTATAGAAACAGTAGATCTAGCTGGTCTTTCGTAATATAATAGAGACAGTAGATCTAGCTCTTCTGTCATAATATTATAGAAACAGTAGATCTAGCTGGTCTGCCATAATATAATAGTGACAGTAGATCTAGCTGGTCTGTCATAATATAATAGAGACAGTAGATCTAGCTGGTCTGTCATAATATAATAGAGACATTAGATCGAGCTGGTCTGTCATAATACAATAGAGACAGTAGATCTAGCTGGTCTGTCATAATATAATAGAGACAGTATATCTGAGCTGGTCTGTCATAATATAATAGAGACAGGTAGATCTAGCTGATCTGTCATAATATAATAGAGACAGTAGATCTAGCTGGTCTGTCATAATATAATAGAGACAGTAGATCTAGCTGGTCTAGTCATAATATAATAGAGACAGTAGATCTAGCTGGTCTATCATAATATAATAGAGACAGTAGATCTAGCTGGTCTGTCATAATATAATAGAGACAGTAGATCTAGCTGATCTATCATAATATAATAGAGACAGTAGATCTAGCTGGTCTGTCATAATATAATAGAGACAGTAGATCTAGCTGGTCTGTCATAATATAATAGAGACAGTAGATCTAGCTGGTCTGTCATAATATAATAGAGACAGTAGATCTAGCTGGTCTGTCATAATATATAGAGACAGTAGATGTAGCTGGTCTGTCATAATATAATAGAGACAGTAGATCTAGTCTGGTCTGTCATAATATAATAGAGACAGTAGATCTAGCTGATCTATCATAATATAATAGAGACAGTAGATCTAGCTGGTCTTTCGTAATATAATAGAGACAGTAGCTCTAGCTGGTCTGTCATAATATAATAGAGACATTAGATCGAGCTGGTCTGTCATAATACAATAGAGACAGTAGATCTAGCTGGTCTGCCATAATATAATAGAGATAGTAGATCTAGCTGGTCTGTCATAATATAATAGAGACAGTAGATCTAGCTGGTCTGTCATAGTATAATAGAGACAGTACATCTAGCTGGTCTGTCATAATACAATAGAGACAGTAGATCTAGCTGGTCTGTCATAATATTATAGAGACAGTAGATGTAGCTGTTCTGCCATAATATAATAGAGACAGTAGATGTAGCTGGTCTGTCATAATATAATAGAGACAGTAGATCTAGCTGGTCTGCCATAATATAATAGAGACAGTAGATCTAGCTGGTCTGTCATAATATAATAGAGACAGTAGATCTAGCTGGTCTGCCATAATTTAATAGACAGGTAGATCTAGCTGGTCTGTCATAATATAATAGAGACAGTAGATTTAGCTGGTCTGTCATAATATAATAGAGACAGTAGATGTAGCTGGTCTGTCCATAATATAATAGAGACAGGTACATCTAGCTGGTCTGTCATAATATAATAGAGACAGTAGATCTAGCTGGTCTGCCATAGTATTATAGAGACAGTAGATCTAGCTGGTCTGCCATGATATAATAGAGACAGAAGATCTAGCTGGTCTGTCATAATATAATAGAGACAGTAGATCTAGCTGGTCTGTCATAATATTATAGAGACAGTAGATCTAGCTGGTCTTTCGTAATATAATAGAGACAGTAGATCTAGCTCGTCTGTCATAATATATAGAGACAGTAGATCTAGCTGGTCTGTCCATAATATAATAGTGACAGTAGATCTAGCTGGTCTGTCATAATATAATAGAGACAGTAGATCTAGCTGGTCTGTCATAATATAATAGAGACATTAGATCTAGCTGGTCTGTCATAATACAATAGAGACAGTAGATCTAGCTGGTCTGTCATAATATAATAGAGACAGTATATTGAGCTGGTCTGTCATAATGCAATAGAGACGGTAGATCTAGCTGGTCTGTCATAATATAATAGAGACAGTAGATGTAGCTGGTCTGCCATAATATAATAGAGACAGTACATCTAGCTGGTCTGTCATAATATAATAGAGACAGTATATTGAGCTGGTCTGTCATAATGCAATAGAGACGGTAGATCTAGCTGGTCTGTCATAATATAATAGAGACAGTAGATGTAGCTGGTCTGCCATAATATAATAGAGACAGTAGATCTAGTTTGTCTGCCATAATATTATAGAGACCGTAGATCTAGCTGGTCTGCTATGATATAATAGAGGCAGTAGATCTAGCTGGTCTTTCATAATATAATAGAGACAGTAGATCTAGCTGGTCTTTCATATTATAATTAAGAAAGTTGATCTCGCTGATCTGCCATAACATAATAGAGACAGTAGATCTAGCTGGTCTGTCATAATATAATAGAGACAGTAGATCTAGCTGGTCAGTCATAATATAATAGAGGCAGTAGATCTAGCTGGTTTATCATAATATATTAGAGACAGTAGATCTAGCTGGTCTGCCATAATATAATAGAGACAGTAGATCTAGCTGATCTATCATAATATAATAGAGACAGTAGATCTAGCTGGTCTTTCGTAATATAATAGAGACAGTAGATCTAGCTGGTCTGTCATAATATAATAGAGACAGTACATCTTGCTGGTCTGTCATAATACAATAGAGACAGTAGATCTAGCTGGTCTGTCATAATATCATAGAGACAGTAGATGTAGCTGGTCTGCCATAATATAATAGAGACAGTACATCTTGCTGGTCTGCCATAATATAATAGAGACAGTAGATCTAGTTTGTCTGCCATAATATTATAGAGACCGTAGATCTAGCTGGTCTGCTATGATATAATAGAGGCAGTAGATCTAGCTGGTCTATCATAATATAATAGAGACAGTAGATCTAGCTGGTCTGTCATAATATAATAGAGACAGTAGATCTAGCTGTTCTGTCATAGTATAATAGAGTACATCTAGCTGGTCTGTCATAATACAATAGAGACAGTAGATCTAGCTGGTCTGTCATAATATTATAGAGACAGTAGATGTAGCTGTTCTGTCATAATATAATAGAGACAGTACAGCTGTCTGTTCTGCCATAATATAATAGAGACAGTAGATGTAGCTGGTCTGTCATAATATAATAGAGACAGTAGATCTAGCTGGTCTGCCATAATATAATAGAGACAGTAGATCTAGCTGGTCTGTCATAATATAATAGAGACAGTAGATCTAGCTGGTCTGTCATAATTTAATAGAGACAGTAGATTTAGCTGGTCTGTCATAATATTATAGAACAGTAGATCTAGCTGGTCTTTCGTAATATAATAGAGACAGTAGATCTAGCTCGTCTGTCATAATATTATAGAAACAGTAGATCTAGCTGGTCTGCCATAATATAATAATGACAGTACAGCTGTCTGTTCTGCCATAATATAATAGAGACAGTAGCTGTAGCTGGTCTGTCATAATATAATAGAGACAGTAGATCTAGCTGGTCTGCCATAATATAATAGAGATAGTAGATCTAGCTGGTCTGCTATGATATAATAGAGGCAGTAGATCTAGCTGGTCTATCATAATATAATAGAGACAGTAGATCTAGCTGGTCTTTCATATTATAATTAAGAAAGTTCATCTCGCTGATCTGCCATAACATAATAGAGACAGTAGATCTAGCTGGTCTGTCATAATATAATAGAGACAGTAGATCTAGCTGGTCTGTCATAATATAATAGAGGCAGTAGATCTAGCTGGTTTATCATAATATAATAGAGACAGTAGATCTAGCTGGTCTGCCATAATATAATAGAGACACTAGATCTAGCTGATCTATCATAATATAATAGAGACGGTAGATCTAGCTGGTCTTTCATAATATAATAGAGACAGTAGATCTAGCTGGTCTGTCATAATATAATAGAGACAGTAGATCTAGCTGGTCTGTCATAATATAATAGAGACAGTAGATCTAGCTGGTCTGTCATAATATTATAGAGACAGTAGATCTAGCTGGTCTGTCATAATATAATAGAGACAGTAGATCTAGCTGGTCTGTCATAATATAATAGAGACAGTAGATCTAGCTGGTCTGTCATAATATAATAGAGTACAGTAGATCTAGCTGGTCTGTCATAATATAATAGAGACAGTAGATCTAGCTGGTCTGTCATAATATAATAGAGACAGTAGATCTAGCTGGTCTGTCATAGTATAATAGAGACAGTAGATCTAGCTGGTCTGTCATAATATAATAGAGACAGTAGATCTAGCTGTTCTGTCATAATATAATAGAGACAGTAGATCTAGCTGGTCTGTCATAATATAATAGAGACAGTAGATGCTAGCTGGTCTGTCATAATATAATAGAGACAGTAGATCTAGCTGGTCTGTCATAATATAATAGAGACAGTAGATCTAGCTGGTCTGTCATAATATAATAGAGACAGTAGATCTAGCTGGTCTGCCATAATTATAATAGACGGTAGATCTAGCTGGTCTGTCATAATATAATAGAGACAGTAGATTTAGCTGGTCTGTCATAATATTATAGAGACAGTAGATCTAGCTGGTCTTTCGTAATATAATAGAGACAGTAGATCTAGCTCGTCTGTCATAATATTATAGAAACAGTAGATCTAGCTGGTCTGCCATAATATAATAGTGACAGTAGATCTAGCTGGTCTGTCATAATATAATAGAGACAGTAGATCTAGCTGGTCTGTCATAATATAATAGAGACATTAGATCGAGCTGGTCTGTCATAATATAATAGAGACAGTATATTGAGCTGGTCTTTCATAATATCAATAGAGACGGTAGATCTAGCTGGTCTGTCATAATATAATAGAGACAGTAGATCTAGTTGGTCTGCCATAATATTATAGAGACTGTAGATCTAGCTGGTCTGCTATGATATAATAGAGGCAGTAGATCTAGCTGGTCTTTCATAATATAATAGAGACAGTAGATCTAGCTGGTCTTTCATATTATAATTAAGAAAGTTGATCTCGCTGATCTGCCATAACATAATAGAGACAGTAGATCTAGCTGGTCTGTCATAATATAATAGAGACAGTAGATCTAGCTGGTCTGCCATAATATAATAGAGACAGTAGATCTAGCTGATCTATCATAATATAATAGAGACAGTAGTTCTAGCTGGTCTTTCGTAATATAATAGAGACAGTAGATCTAGCTGATCTGTCATAATATAATAGAGACAGTACATCTTGCTGGTCTGTCATAATACAATAGAGACAGTAGATCTAGCTGGTCTGTCATAATATCATAGAGACAGTAGATATAGCTGGTCTGCCATAATATAATAGAGACAGTACATCTAGCTGGTCTGCCATAATATAATAGAGACAGTAGATCTAGCTTGTCTGCCATAATATTATAGAGACCGTAGATCTAGCTGGTCTGCTATGATATAATAGAGGCAGTACATCTAGCTGGTCTATCATAATATAATAGAGACAGTAGATCTAGCTGGTCTGTCATATTATAATTAAGAAAGTTAGATCTCGCTGATGTGCCATAACATAATAGAGACAGTAGATCTAGCTGGTCTGTCATAATATAATAGAGACAGTAGATCTAGCTGGTCTGTCATAATATAATAGAGGCAGTAGATCTAGCTGGTCTTATCATAATATAATAGAGACAGTAGATCTAGCTGGTCTGCCATAATATAATAGAGACAGTAGATCTAGCTGATCTATCATAATATAATAGAGACAGGTAGATCTAGCTGGTCTTTCGTAATATAATAGAGACAGTAGATCTAGCTGGTCTGTCATAATATAATAGAGACAGTACATCTAGCTGGTCTGTCATAATACAATAGAGACAGTAGATCTAGCTGGTCTGTCATAATATTATAGAGACAGTAGATGTAGCTGGTCTGTGATAATATAATAGAGACAGTAGATGTAGCTGGTCTGTCATAATATAATAGAGACAGTAGATCTAGCTGGTCTGCCATAATATAATAGAGACAGTAGATGTAGCTGGTCTGTCATAATATAATAGAGACAGTAGATCTAGCTGGTCTGCCATAATATAATAGAGATAGTAGATCTAGCTGGTCTATCATAATATAATAGAGACAGTAGATCTAGCTGGTCTGTCATAGTATAATAGAGACAGTACATCTAGCTGGTCTGTCATAATACAATAGAGACAGTAGATCTAGCTGGTCTGTCATAATATTATAGAGACAGTAGATGTAGCTGTTCTGCCATAATATAATAGAGACAGTAGATGTAGCTGGTCTGTCATAATATAATAGAGACAGTAGATCTAGCTGGTCTGCCATAATATAATAGAGACAGTAGATCTAGCTGGTCTGTCATAATATAATAGAGACAGTAGATCTAGCTGGTCTGTCATAATTAATAGACAGGTAGATCTAGCTGGTCTGTCATAATATAATAGAGACAGTAGATCTAGCTGGTCTGTCATAATATAATAGAGACAGTAGATGTAGCTGGTCTGCCATAATATAATAGAGACGGTACATCTAGCTGGTCTGTCCATAATATAATAGAGACAGTAGATCTAGCTTGTCTGTCCATAGTATATAGAGACAGTAGATCTAGCTGGTCTGCCATGATATAATAGAGACAGTAAGATCTAGCTGGTCTGTCATAATATAATAGAGACAGTAGATCTAGCTTGTCTGTCATAATATTATAGAAACAGTAGATCTAGCTGGTCTTTCAGTAATATAATAGAGACAGTAGATCTAGCTCTGTCTGTCATAATATTATAGAACAGTAGATCTAGCTGGTCTGTCATAATATAATAGTGACAGTAGATCTAGCTGGTCTGTCATAATATAATAGAGACAGTAGATCTAGCTGGTCTGTCATAATATAATAGAGACATTAGATCGAGCTGGTCTGTCATAATACAATAGAGACAGTAGATCTAGCTGGTCTGTCATAATATAATAGAGACAGTATATTGAGCTGGTCTGTCATAATGCAATAGAGACGGTAGATCTCGCTGATCTGCCATAACATAATAGAGACAGTAGATCTAGCTGGTCTGTCATAATATAATAGAGACAGTAGATCTAGCTGGTCAGTCATAATATAATAGAGGCAGTAGATCTAGCTGGTTTATCATAATATAATAGAGACAGTAGATCTAGCTGGTCTGCCATAATATAATAGAGACAGTAGATCTAGCTGATCTATCATAATATAATAGAGACAGTAGATCTAGCTGGTCTTTCGTAATATAATAGAGACAGTAGCTCTAGCTGGTATGTCATAATATAATAGAGACAGTACATCTTGCTGGTCTGTCATAATACAATAGAGACAGTAGATCTAGCTGGTCTGTCATAATATTATAGAGACAGTAGATGTAGCTGGTCTGTCATAATATAATAGAGACAGTACAGCTGTCTGTTCTGCCATAATATAATAGAGACAGTAGATGTAGCTGGTCTGTCATAATATAATAGAGACAGTAGATCTAGCTGGTCTGCCATAATATAATAGAGACAGTAGATCTAGCTGGTCTGTCATAATATAATAGAGACAGTAGATCTAGCTGGTCTGCCATAATTTAATAGACGGTAGATCTAGCTGGTCTGTCATAATATAATAGAGACAGTAGATTTAGCTGGTCTGTTATAATATAATAGAGACAGTAGATCTTGCTGGTCTGTCATAATATAATAGAGACAGTAGATCTAGCTGGTCTGTCATAATATAATAGAGACAGTAGATCTAGCTGGTCTATCATAATATAATAGAAACAGGAGATCTAGCTGGTCTGTCATAATATAATAGAGACAGCAGATCTATCTGGTCTGTCATAATATAATAGAGACAGTATATCTTGCTGGTCTGTCATAATATAATAGAGACAGTAGATCTAGCTGGTCTGTCATATCATAATTGAGGCAGTAGATCTAGCTGGTCTGTCATAATATAATAGAGACAGTAGATCTAGCTGGTCCATCATAATATAATAGATACAGTAGATCTAGCTGGACTGTCATATTATAATTAAGGCAGTAGATCTAGCTGGTCTGTCATAATATAATAGAGACAGGAGATCTAGCTGGTCTGTTATAATATAATAGAGACAGTAGATCTAGCTGGTCTGTCATAATAAAATAGAGACAGTATGTCTTGCTGCTCTGTCATAATATAATAGAGACAGTATATTGAGCTGGTCTGTCATAATATAATAGAGACAGTAGATCTATCTGGTCTGTCATAATGTATTAGAGACAGTGGATCTAGCTGGTCAGTCATGATATAATAGAGACAGTAGATCTAGCTGGTCTGTCATAATATAATAGAGACAGGAGATCTAGCTGGTCTGTCATAATATAATAGAGACAGCAGATCTAGCTGGTCTGTCATAATATAATAGAGACAGAATATCTTGCTGGTCTGTCATAATATAATAGAGACAGTAGATCTAGATGGTATGTCATATTATAATTGAGGCAGTAGATCTAGCTGGTCTGTCATAATATAATCGAGACAGTAGATCTAGCTGGTCCATCATAATATAATAGATACAGTAGATCTAGCTGGACTGTCATATTATAATTAAGGCAGTAGATCTAGCTGGTCTGTCATTATATAATAGAGACAGTTTGTCTTGCTGGTCTGTCATACTATAATAGAGACAGGAGATCTAGCTGGTCTGTTATAATATAATAGAGACAGTAGATCTAGCTGGTCTGTCATAATATAATAGAGACGGTATATCTAGCTGGTCTGTCATACTATAATTGAGGCAGTAGATCTAGCTGATCTGTCATAATATAATAGAGACAGTAGATCTAGCTGGTCTATCATAATATATTTGAGACAGTAGATCTAGCTGGTCTGTCATAATATAATAGAGACAGTATATTGAGCTGGTCTGTCATAATATAATAGAGACAGTAGATCTATCTGGTCTGTCATAATATATTAGAGACAGTAGATCTAGCTGGTCTATCATAATATATTTGAGACAGTAGATCTAGCTGGTCTATCATAATATAATAGAGACAGTAGATCTAGCTGGTCTGTCATAATATAATAGAGACAGTATATTGAGCTGGTCTGTCATAATATAATAGAGACAGTAGATCTATCTGGTCTGTCATAATATATTAGAGACAGTAAATCTAGCTGGTCTGTCATAACATAATAGAGACAGTATATTGAGCTGGTCTGTCATAATATATTTGAGACAGTAAATCTAGCTGGTCTGTCATAATATAATAGAGACAGTAGATCTAGCTGGTCTGTCATAATATAATAGAGCCAGTAGTTCTAGCTGGTCTGTCAAATTATAATTGAGGCAGTAGATCTAGCTGGTCTGTCATTATATAATATAGACAGTAGATCTAGCTGGTCTATCATAATATAATAGAGACAGTAGATCTAGCTGGTCTGTCATAATATAATAGAGACAGTAGATTTAGCTGGTCTGCCATAATATAATAGAGACTGTAGATCTATCTGGTCTGTCATAATATATTAGAGACAGTAGATCTAGCTGGTCTGTCATAACATAATAGAGACAGTATATTGAGCTGGTCTGTCATATTATTATAGAGACAGTAGATCTATCTGGTCTGTCATAATATATTAGAGACAGTATATCTTGCTGGTCTGTCATAATATAATAGAGACAGTAGATCTAGCTGGTCTGTCAAATTATAATTGAGGCAGAAGATCTAGCTGGTCTGTCATTATATAATAGAGACAGTAGATCTAGCTGGTCTATCATAATATAATAGAAACAGTAGATCTAGCTGGTCTGTCATAATATAATAGAGACAGTAGATCTAGCTGGTCTGCCATAATATAATAGAGACTGTAGATCTATCTGGTCTGTCATAATATATTAGAGACAGTAGATCTAGCTGGTCTGTCATAACATAATAGAGACAGTATATTGAGCTGGTCTGTCATAATATAATAGAGACAGTAGACCTAGCTGGTATATCATAATATAATAGAGACAGTAGATCTAGCTGGTCTGTCATAATATAATAGAGACAGTAGATCTAGCTGGTCTGTCATATTATAATTGAGGCAGTAGATCCAGCTGGTCTGTCATAATATAATAGAGACAGTAGATCTAGCTGGTCCATCATAATATAATAGATACAGTAGATCTAGCTGGACTGTCATATTATAATTAAGGCAGTAGATCTAGCTGGTCTGTCATAATATAATAGAGACAGGAGATCTAGCTGGTCTGTTATAATATAATAGAGACAGTAGATCTAGCTGGTCTGTCATAATAAAATAGAGACAGTATGTCTTGCTGGTCTGTCATAATATAATAGAGACAGTATATTGAGCTGGTCTGTCATAATATAATAGAGACAGTAGATCTATCTGGTCTGTCATAATATAATAGAGACAGTAGATCTAGCTGGTCTGTCATAATATAATAGAGACAGTAGATCTAGCTGGTCTGTCATAATATAATAGAGACAGGAGATCTAGCTGGTCTGTCATAATATAATAGAGACAGCAGATCTAGCTTGTCTGTCTTAATATAATAGAGACAGTATATCTTGCTGGTCTGTCATAATATAATAGAGACAGTAGATCTAGCTGGTCTGTCATATTATAATTGAGGCAGTAGATCTAGCTGGTCTGTCATAATATAATAGAGACAGTAGATCTAGCTGGTCCATCATAATATAATATATACAGTAGATCTAGCTGGACTGTCATATTATAATTAAGGCAGTAGATCTAGCTGGTCTGTCATAATAAATAGAGACAGTATGTCTTGCTGGTCTGTCATACTATAATAGGGACAGGCGATCTAGCTGGTCTGTTATAATATAATAGAGACAGTAGATCTAGCTGGTCTGTCATAATATTATAGAGACAGTACATCTAGCTGGTCTGTCATACTATAATTGAGGCAGTGGATCTAGCTGGTCTGTCATAATATAATAGAGACAGTAGATCTAGCTGGTCTATCATAATATAATAGAGACAGTAGATCTAGCTGGTCTATCATAATATATTTGAGACAGTAGATCTAGCTGGTCTATCATAATATAATAGAGACAGTAGATCTAGCTGGTCTGTCATAATATAATAGAGACAGTATATTGAGCTGGTCTGTCATAATATAATAGAGACAGTAGATCTATCTGGTCTGTCATAATATATTTGAGACAGTAGATCTAGCTGGTCTGTCATAATATAATAGAGACAGTAGATCTAGCTGGTCTGTCATAATATAATAGAGACAGTAGATCTAGCTGGTCTGTCATAATATAATAGAGACAGAATATCTTGCTGGTCTGTCATAATATAATAGAGACAGTAGATCTAGATGGTATGTCATATTATAATTGAGGCAGTAGATCTAGCTGGTCTGTCATAATATAATCGAGACAGTAGATCTAGCTGGTCCATCATAATATAATAGATACAGTAGATCTAGCTGGACTGTCATATTATAATTAAGGCAGTAGATCTAGCTGGTCTGTCATTATATAATAGAGACAGTTTGTCTTGCTGGTCTGTCATACTATAATAGAGACAGGAGATCTAGCTGGTCTGTTATAATATAATAGAGACAGTAGATCTAGCTGGTCTGTCATAATATAATAGAGACAGTATATCTAGCTGGTCTGTCATACTATAATTGAGGCAGTAGATCTAGCTGATCTGTCATAATATAATAGAGACAGTAGATCTAGCTGGTCTATCATAATATATTTGAGACAGTAGATCTAGCTGGTCTATCATAATATAATAGAGACAGTAGATCTAGCTGGTCTGTCATAATATAATAGAGACAGTATATTGAGCTGGTCTGTCATAATATAATAGAGACAGTAGATCTATCTGGTCTGTCATAATATATTAGAGACAGTAGATCTAGCTGGTCTATCATAATATATTTGAGACAGTAGATCTAGCTGGTCTATCATAATATAATAGAGACAGTAGATCTAGCTGGTCTGTCATAATATAATAGAGACAGTATATTGAGCTGGTCTGTCATAATATAATAGAGACAGTAGATCTATCTGGTCTGTCATAATATATTAGAGACAGTAAATCTAGCTGGTCTGTCATAACATAATAGAGACAGTATATTGAGCTGGTCTGTCATAATATATTTGAGACAGTAAATCTAGCTGGTCTGTCATAATATAATAGAGACAGTAGATCTAGCTGGTCTGTCATAATATAATAGAGCCAGTAGTTCTAGCTGGTCTGTCAAATTATAATTGAGGCAGTAGATCTAGCTGGTCTGTCATTATATAATATAGACAGTAGATCTAGCTGGTCTATCATAATATAATAGAGACAGTAGATCTAGCTGGTCTGTCATAATATAATAGAGACAGTAGATTTAGCTGGTCTGCCATAATATAATAGAGACTGTAGATCTATCTGGTCTGTCATAATATATTAGAGACAGTAGATCTAGCTGGTCTGTCATAACATAATAGAGACAGTATATTGAGCTGGTCTGTCATATTATTATAGAGACAGTAGATCTATCTGGTCTGTCATAATATATTAGAGACAGTATATCTTGCTGGTCTGTCATAATATAATAGAGACAGTAGATCTAGCTGGTCTGTCAAATTATAATTGAGGCAGAAGATCTAGCTGGTCTGTCATTATATAATAGAGACAGTAGATCTAGCTGGTCTATCATAATATAATAGAAACAGTAGATCTAGCTGGTCTGTCATAATATAATAGAGACAGTAGATCTAGCTGGTCTGCCATAATATAATAGAGACTGTAGATCTATCTGGTCTGTCATAATATATTAGAGACAGTAGATCTAGCTGGTCTGTCATAACATAATAGAGACAGTATATTGAGCTGGTCTGTCATAATATAATAGAGACAATAGACCTAGCTGGTATATCATAATATAATAGAGACAGTAGATCTAGCTGGTCTGTCATAATATAATAGAGACAGTAGATCTAGCTGGTCTGTCATATTATAATTGAGGCAGTAGATCCAGCTGGTCTGTCATAATATAATAGAGACAGTAGATCTAGCTGGTCCATCATAATATAATAGATACAGTAGATCTAGCTGGACTGTCATATTATAATTAAGGCAGTAGATCTAGCTGGTCTGTCATAATATAATAGTGACAGGAGATCTAGCTGGTCTGTTATAATATAATAGAGACAGTAGATCTAGCTGGTCTGTCATAATAAAATAGAGACAGTATGTCTTGCTGGTCTGTCATAATATAATAGAGACAGTATATTGAGCTGGTCTGTCATAATATAATAGAGACAGTAGATCTATCTGGTCTGTCATAATATAATAGAGACAGTAGATCTAGCTGGTCTGTCATAATATAATAGAGACAGTAGATCTAGCTGGTCTGTCATAATATAATAGAGACAGGAGATCTAGCTGGTCTGTCATAATATAATAGAGACAGCAGATCTAGCTTGTCTGTCTTAATATAATAGAGACAGTAT
The DNA here is from genome assembly GCF_013265735.2 of Oncorhynchus mykiss. NCBI lineage: Eukaryota > Metazoa > Chordata > Actinopteri > Salmoniformes > Salmonidae > Oncorhynchus > Oncorhynchus mykiss. The sequence continues at coordinate 95,497,975 of NC_048570.1, read as the reverse complement.
ATCTTGCTGGTCTGTCATAATATAATAGAGACAGTAGATCTAGCTGGTCTGTCATATTATAATTGAGGCAGTAGATCTAGCTGGTCTGTCATAATATAATAGAGACAGTAGATCTAGCTGGTCCATCATAATATAATATATACAGTAGATCTAGCTGGACTGTCATATTATAATTAAGGCAGTAGATCTAGCTGGTCTGTCATAATATAATAGAGACAGTATGTCTTGCTGGTCTGTCATACTATAATAGAGACAGGCGATCTAGCTGGTCTGTTATAATATAATAGAGACAGTAGATCTAGCTGGTCTGTCATAATATTATAGAGACAGTATATCTAGCTGGTCTGTCATACTATAATTGAGGCAGTGGATCTAGCTGGTCTGTCATAATATAATAGAGACAGTAGATCTAGCTGGTCTATCATAATATAATAGAGACAGTAGATCTAGCTGGTCTATCATAATATATTTGAGACAGTAGATCTAGCTGGTCTATCATAATATAATAGAGACAGTAGATCTAGCTGGTCTGTCATAATATAATAGAGACAGTATATTGAGCTGGTCTGTCATAATATAATAGAGACAGTAGATCTATCTGGTCTGTCATAATATATTTGAGACAGTAGATCTAGCTGGTCTGTCATAATATAATAGAGACAGTAGATCTAGCTGGTCTGTCATAATATAATAGAGACAGTAGATCTAGCTGGTCTGTCATAATATAATAGAGACAGTAGATCTAGCTGGTCTGTCATAATATAATAGAGACAGTAGATCTAGCTGGTCTGTCATATTATAATTGAGGCAGTAGATCTAGCTGGTCTGTCATAATATAATAGAGACAGTATATCTAGCTGGTCTGTTATAATATAATAGAGACAGTAGATCTTAGCTGGTCTGTCATAATATAATAGAGACAGTAGATCTAGCTGGACTGTAATATTATAATTAAGGCAGTAGATCTAGCTGGTCTGTCACAATATAATAGAGACAGGAGATCTAGCTGGTCTGTTATAATATAATAGAGACAGTAGATCTTGCTGGTCTGTCATAATATAATAGAGACGGTAGATCTAGCTGGTCTGTCATAATATAATAGAGACAGTAGATCTAGCTGGTCTATCATAATAAAATAGAGACAGTATGTCTTGCTGGTCTGTCATACTATAATAGAGACAGGCGATCTAGCTGGTCTGTTATAATATAATAGAGACAGTAGATCTAGCTGGTCTGTCATAATATTATAGAGACAGTATATCTAGCTGGTCTGTCATACTATAATTGAGGCAGTGGATCTAGCTGGTCTGTCATAATATAATAGAGACAGTAGATCTAGCTGGTCTATCATAATATAATAGAGACAGTAGATCTAGCTGGTCTATCATAATATATTTGAGACAGTAGATCTAGCTGGTCTATCATAATATAATAGAGACAGTAGATCTAGCTGGTCTGTCATAATATAATAGAGACAGTATATTGAGCTGGTCTGTCATAATATAATAGAGACAGTAGATCTATCTGGTCTGTCATAATATATTTGAGACAGTAGATCTAGCTGGTCTGTCATAATATAATAGAGACAGTAGATCTAGCTGGTCTGTCATAATATAATAGAGACAGTAGATCTAGCTGGTCTGTCATAATATAATAGAGACGGGAGATCTAGCTGGTCTGTCATGATATAATAGAGACAGTAGATCTAGCTGGTCTGTCATAATATAATAGAGACAGTAGATCTAGCTGGTCTGTCATATTATAATTGAGGCAGTAGATCTAGCTGGTCTGTCATAATATAATAGAGACAGTATATCTAGCTGGTCTGTTATAATATAATAGAGACAGTAGATCTTGCTGGTCTGTCATAATATAATAGAGACAGTAGATCTAGCTGGACAGTAATATTATAATTAAGGCAGTAGATCTAGCTGGTCTGTCACAATATAATAGAGACAGGAGATCTAGCTGGTCTGTTATAATATAATAGAGACAGTAGATCTTGCTGGTCTGTCATAATATAATAGAGACGGTAGATCTAGCTGGTCTGTCATAATATAATAGAGACAGTAGATCTAGCTGGTCTATCATAATATAATAGAAACAGGAGATCTAGCTGGTCTGTCATAATATAATAGAGACAGTAGATCTAGCTGGTCTGTCATAATATAATAGAGACAGTAGATCTAGCTGGTCTGTCATATTATAATTGAGGCAGTAGATCTAGCTGGTCTGTCATAATAAAATAGAGACAGTATGTCTTGCTGGTCTGTCATAATATAATAGAGACAGTATATTGAGCTGGTCTGTCATAATATAATAGAGACAGTAGATCTATCTGGTCTGTCATAATGTATTAGAGACAGTAGATCTAGCTGGTCTGTCATAATATAATAGAGACGGTAGATCTAGCTGGTCTGTCATGATATAATAGAGACAGTAGATCTAGCTGGTCTGTCATAATATAATAGATACAGTAGATCTAGCTGGACTGTCATATTATAATTAAGGCAGTAGATCTAGCTGGTCTGTCATAATATAATAGAGACAGTATGTCTTGCTGGTCTGTCATACTATAATAGAGACAGGAGATCTAGCTGGTCTGTTATAATATAATAGAGACAGTAGATCTAGCTGGTCTGTCATAATATAATAGAGACAGTAGATCTAGCTGGTCTGTCATAATAAAATAGAGACAGTATGTCTTGCTGGTCTGTCATAATATAATAGAGACAGTATATTGAGCTGGTCTGTCATAATATAATAGAGACAGTAGATCTATCTGGTCTGTCATAATATAATAGAGACAGTAGATCTAGCTGGTCTGTCATAATATAATAGAGACAGGAGATCTAGCTGGTCTGTCATAATATAATAGAGACAGCAGATCTAGCTTGTCTGTCTTAATATAATAGAGACAGTATATCTTGCTGGTCTGTCATAATATAATAGAGACAGTAGATCTAGCTGGTCTGTCATATTATAATTGAGGCAGTAGATCTAGCTGGTCTGTCATAATATAATAGAGACAGTAGATCTAGCTGGTCCATCATAATATAATAGATACAGTAGATCTAGCTGGACTGTCATATTATAATTAAGGCAGTAGATCTAGCTGGTCTGTCGTAATATAATAGAGACAGTATGTCTTGCTGGTCTGTCATACTATAATAGAGACAAGAGATCTAGCTGGTCTGTTATAATATAATAGAGACAGTAGATCTAGCTGGTCTGTCATAATATAATAGAGACAGTAGATCTAGCTGGTCTGTCATAATAAAATAGAGACAGTATGTCTTGCTGGTCTGTCATAATATAATAGAGACAGTATATTGAGCTGGTCTGTCATAATATAATAGAGACAGTAGATCTATCTGGTCTGTCATAATATAATAGAGACAGTAGATCTAGCTGGTCTGTCATAATATAATAGAGACAGGAGATCTAGCTGGTCTGTCATAATATAATAGAGACAGCAGATCTAGCTTGTCTGTCTTAATATAATAGAGACAGTATATCTTGCTGGTCTGTCATAATATAATAGAGACAGTAGATCTAGCTGGTCTGTCATATTATAATTGAGGCAGTAGATCTAGCTGGTCTGTCATAATATAATAGAGACAGTAGATCTAGCTGGTCCATCATAATATAATAGATACAGTAGATCTAGCTGGACTGTCATATTATAATTAAGGCAGTAGACCTAGCTGGTCTGTCATAATATAATAGAGACAGTATGTCTTGCTGGTCTGTCATACTATAATAGAGACAGGCGATCTAGCTGGTCTGTTATAATATAATAGAGACAGTAGATCTAGCTGGTCTGTCATAATATTATAGAGACAGTATATCTAGCTGGTCTGTCATACTATAATTGAGGCAGTGGATCTAGCTGGTCTGTCATAATATAATAGAGACAGTAGATATAGCTGGTCTATCATAATATATTTGAGACAGTAGATCTAGCTGGTCTATCATAATATAATAGAGACAGTAGATCTAGCTGGTCTGTCATAATATAATAGAGACAGTATATTGAGCTGGTCTGTCATAATATAATAGAGACAGTAGATCTATCTGGTCTGTCATAATATATTTGAGACAGTAGATCTAGCTGGTCTGTCATAATATAATAGAGACAGTAGATCTAGCTGGTCTGTCATAATATAATAGAGACAGTAGATCTAGCTGGTCTGTCATAATATAATAGAGACGGGAGATCTAGCTGGTCTGTCATGATATAATAGAGACAGTAGATCTAGCTGGTCTGTCATAATATAATATAGACAGTAGATCTAGCTGGTCTGTCATATTATAATTGAGGCAGTAGATCTAGCTGGTCTGTCATAATATAATAGAGACAGTATATCTAGCTGGTCCATCATAATATAATAGATACAGTAGATCTAGCTGGACTGTAATATTATAATTAAGGCAGTAGATCTAGCTGGTCTGTCACAATATAATAGAGACAGGAGATCTAGCTGGTCTGTTATAATATAATAGAGACAGTAGATCTTGCTTGTCTGTCATAATATAATAGAGACGGTAGATCTAGCTGGTCTGTCATAATATAATAGAGACAGTAGATCTAGCTGGTCTATCATAATATAATAGAAACAGGAGATCTAGCTGGTCTGTCATAATATAATAGAGACAGTAGATCTAGCTGGTCTGTCATATTATAATTGAGGCAGTAGATCTAGCTGGTCTGTCATAATATAATAGAGACAGTAGATCTAGCTGGTCCATCATAATATAATAGATACAGTAGATCTAGCTGGACTGTCATATTATAATTAAGACAGTAGATCTAGCTGGTCTGTCATAATAAAATAGAGACAGTATGTCTTGCTGGTCTGTCATAATATAATAGAGACAGTATATTGAGCTGGTCTGTCATAATATAATAGAGACAGTAGATCTATCTGGTCTGTCATAATGTATTAGAGACAGTAGATCTAGCTGGTCTGTCATAATATAATTGAGACATTAGATCTAGCTGGTCTGTCATAATATAATAGAGACAGTAGATCTAGCTGGTCTGTCATAATATAATAGAGACAGGAGATCTAGCTGGTCTGTCATAATATAATAGAGACAGCAGATCTAGCTGGTCTTTCATAATATAATAGAGACAGTATATCTTGCTGGTCTGTCATAATATAATAGAGACAGTAGATCTACCTGGTCTGTCATATAATAATTGAGGCAGTAGATCTAGCTGGTCTGTCATAATATAATAGAGACAGTAGATCTAGCTTGTCCATCATAATATAATAGATACAGTAGATCTATCTGGTCTGTCATAATATATTTGAGACAGTAGATCTAGCTGGTCTGTCATAATATAATAGAGACAGTAGATCTAGCTGGTCTGTCATAATATAATAGAGACAGTAGATCTAGCTGGTCTGTCATAATATAATAGAGACGGGAGATCTAGCTGGTCTGTCATGATATAATAGAGACAGTAGATCTAGCTGGTCTGTCATAATATAATATAGACAGTAGATCTAGCTGGTCTGTCATATTATAATTGAGGCAGTAGATCTAGCTGGTCTGTCATAATATAATAGAGACAGTATATCTAGCTGGTCCATCATAATATAATAGATACAGTAGATCTAGCTGGACTGTAATATTATAATTAAGGTAGTAGATCTAGCTGGTCTGTCACAATATAATAGAGACAGGAGATCTAGCTGGTCTGTTATAATATAATAGAGACAGTAGATCTTGCTTGTCTGTCATAATATAATAGAGACGGTAGATCTAGCTGGTCTGTCATAATATAATAGAGACAGTAGATCTAGCTGGTCTATCATAATATAATAGAAACAGGAGATCTAGCTGGTCTGTCATAATATAATAGAGACAGTAGATCTAGCTGGTCTGTCATATTATAATTGAGGCAGTAGATCTAGCTGGTCTGTCATAATATAATAGAGACAGTAGATCTAGCTGGTCCATCATAATATAATAGATACAGTAGATCTAGCTGGACTGTCATATTATAATTAAGACAGTAGATCTAGCTGGTCTGTCATAATAAAATAGAGACAGTATGTCTTGCTGGTCTGTCATAATATAATAGAGACAGTATATTGAGCTGGTCTGTCATAATATAATAGAGACAGTAGATCTATCTGGTCTGTCATAATGTATTAGAGACAGTAGATCTAGCTGGTCTGTCATAATATAATAGAGACAGTAGATCTAGCTGGTCTGTCATAATATAATAGAGACAGTAGATCTAGCTGGTCTGTCATAATATAATAGAGACAGGAGATCTAGCTGGTCTGTCATAATATAATAGAGACAGCAGATCTAGCTGGTCTTTCATAATATAATAGAGACAGTATATCTTGCTGGTCTGTCATAATATAATAGAGACAGTAGATCTACCTGGTCTGTCATATAATAATTGAGGCAGTAGATCTAGCTGGTCTGTCATAATATAATAGAGACAGTAGATCTAGCTTGTCCATCATAATATAATAGATACAGTAGATCTAGCTGGACTGTCATATTATAATTAAGGCAGTAGATCTAGCTGGTCTGTCATAATATAATAGAGACAGTATGTCTTGCTGGTCTGTCATACTATAATAGAGACAGGAGATCTAGCTGGTCTGTTATAATATAATAGAGACAGTAGATCTAGCTGGTCTGTCATAATATAATAGAGACAGTATATCTAGCTGGTCTGTCATACTATAATTGAGGCAGTAGATCTAGCTGGTCTGTCATAATATAATAGAGACAGTAGATCTAGCTGGTCTGTCACATTATAATTGAGGCAGTAGATCTAGCTGGTCTGTCATAATATAATAGAGACAGTAGATCTAGCTGGTCCATCATAATATAATAGATACAGTAGATCTAGCTGGACTGTCATATTATAATTAAGGCATTAGATCTAGCTGGTCTGTCATAATATAATAGAGACAGGAGATCTAGCTGGTCTGTTATAATATAATAGAGACAGTAGATCTAGCTGGTCTGTCATAATATAATAGAGACAGTATGTCTTGCTGGTCTATCATAATATAATAGAGACAGTATATTGAGCTGGTCTCTCATAATATAATAGAGACAGTAGATCTATCTGGTCTGTCATAATATATTAGAGACAGTAGATCTAGCTGGTCTGTCATAATATAATAGAGACAGTAGATCTAGCTGGTCTGTCATAATATAATAGAGTACAGTAGATCTAGCTGGTCTGTCATAATATAATAGAGACGGGAGATCTAGCTGGTCTGTCATGATATAATAGAGACAGTAGATCTAGCTGGTCTGTCATAATATAATAGAGACAGTAGATCTAGCTGGTACTGTCATATTATAATTAAGGCAGTAGATCTAGCTGGTCTGTCATAATATAATAG
>NC_048570.1:95471813-95486813 GCF_013265735.2 Oncorhynchus mykiss | reverse complement strand
GTCAAGTAATTATCTTTTTGTTTTCTCATGATTTGGTTGGGTCTAATTGTGCTGCCTCTCTCTCTCTCTGTCCCTCTCTCCCTCTTTCTCTTTCTCCCTCGCTCTTTCTCTCAATTCAATTCAATTAAAGGGGCTTTATTGGCATGGGAAACATGTGTTAACATTGCCAAAGCAATCTCTCTCTCTGTCCCTCTCTCCCTCTTTCTCTTTTTCTCTCGCTCTTTCTCTCTCTCTCCGTCTCTCTCTCTCTCTCTCTGTGCTGTTTGATGTTGTTTTTAGGGTCTGACTCCATCAGAAAGGACGAATACAGTGAGAAGTGTTAAATAAAAGAAGGCGAGATACAGGAACCCCCCAGATCTGTGTAGAGCTTCTGTAAACCCTACGGAGATGTTTGGTTACACGTTGGTCAGGACACAACTACAGATGTGTTGTTAGACACCTACAGTATTTAGCTAACTGGAATCTCTGTGTCCTTAAACACGTCGTAGTAGACCTTGACATGTTTAGGCTAATTATACCCACTAACACTGGAGCCCTCTGGGAGCCCTGTGGGAACCTGTGTCCCTTAACAGATGTACCTGGTAATTACCTTCACTGATTTTATCCTCTTTTCATCTTCTCTCCATCCCTTTATTTCTCTCTCTCTCTCTCTCTCTCTCTCTCTCTCTCCCTCCCTCTCTCTCTGTCTCTCTCTCCCTCTCTCTCTCTCTCTCTCTCTCTGTGTCTCTCTCTCTCTCTGTGTCTCTCTCTCTCTGTGTCTCTCTCTCTCTCTGTCTCTCTCTCTCTCTCTCTCTCTCTCTCTCTCTCTCTCTCTCCCTATCTCTCCGTCTCTCTCTCTCTCCCTCTCTCTCCCTCTCTCTCTCTGTGTCTCTCTCTCTGTGTGTCCCTCTCCCTGTCTCTCTCTCCCTCTCTCTCTGTGTCTGTCTCTCTCTCTCTTCTGTCTCTCCCTCTGGTACTCTATGTTAATCCCTATCAACAGAGAATAGTTCAATCAAACAGGAACAAGGGAGGGTCCTGTCAGGTGATGCCACTAAAGGGGAGGTAGGAACCATTAAGCCAAATTCCCATGTTCCCTCATGGTTAATGGAACAAGGTGTTCCTACTAATGATAAAACGAAGTGATTTCTGAAGAATCGCTAGAGATCACTGGACTCCTTTGTCCTCATTCTCCCCGCTAGTAAGCAGAATATATGTTGAAAAAAAAACGCAGAGCTGTTTTTTTGTGTTGTTGTTGAGGAGATGCGTCCCGTGTGCTCGGCCTGTGTGACTTGGGGGCATGTTGTTAGGTTGGGACGACGGTCGCCTCGTTCCCCGTCACCTCAGACAAGGTGTATGATAATACCATGCACTGGTGCTGCCTTGTTAAAAGTCAGCTTTTGATGTGGCTAGATTCCTCTTTCATCTGCCTTGTTATGTTCCCTGCCAATCGCTACAACACCCTGCTGGATTAGCATACACGCTCGCTAAAAAAAAACAACTGTTCGTCCTTCTAGAAAGACACGGAATACTGATAGAGGATATTGATATGCTGATATGTACTCAATGAGGCCACAGCTATGAATAATTCTAGGTGTGGAAACATAACATTATTTGTTAGACGTGAAAATGAAAACAGAATCAACTGTAAAAAAAAAAGGCAATACTGCCAAAACAATCCAAATGTTTACAAATCATATGAAGGTCTGTTTTATTCTGGGGGCTTTTACAGTCTAAACAGAGCTGACCTGATACTCTGAAAATACACTCAACTAATACTAAATCATTACTAAATACTATATTACACATTTATGTTATATTATTTATATTATCTCTCTCTCTGTCTCTGTCGCTCTGTCTCTCTCTTTCTCTCTCTCTCTTTCTCTCTCTCTCTCTCTCTCTCTCTCTCTCTCTCTCTCTTTCTCTTTCTCTGTCTCTCTCTCTCTTTCTCTCTCTCTGTCTCTCTCTGTCTGTCTCTCTCTCTCTCTCTCTCTGTCTCTGTCTCTCTCTGTCTCTCTCTCTCTCTGTCTCTCTCTGTCTCTCTCTCTCCCTCTTTCTCTCTATCTCTTTCCCCCCCTCTCTCTCCCCCCCTCTCTCTCTCTCTCTCCCCCATCTCTCTCCCCCCCTCTCCCCCCTCTCTATCTCTCTCTCTCGCCTCTCTCTCTCTCTCTCTCCCCTCTCTCTCCCCCTTCTCTCTCTCTCCCCCTCGCTCTCCCCCCTCTCTCTCTCTCTCTCTCTCTCTCTCCCCTCTCTCTCCCCCCTTCTCTATCTCCCCCCTCTCTCTACCCCCTCTCCCTTCCCCTTCTCTCTCTCTCTCTCTCTCTCTGTCTCTCTGTCTCTCTCTCTCTCCCCTCTCTCTCTCTCCTCCCCCCTCTCTTTCTCCCCCCCCCCCCCCCCCCCCCCCCCCCCCCCTCTCTCCCCCCCTCTCTCTCCTCCTCTCCCCCCCCCCCCCCTCTCTCCTCCCCCCTCTCTCCTCTGAAATGTATCTATATAATGTATGAAAGTGGGGCTGTCCCATCCCATCCTAAAGTGACCACAGAGATATCCTGAGGCACAGTGCACCACTGGGACATATTACCCCAGTGTGAAGTCCTGGGGCGTTAAGTTACACCCCCACCACTCCCCTCCCTGGACAATATGGAGCCAATCAGGCCTTCACACTGCTGACTGCTTCATTAAAGCCCATACTGGTCCTGTCTCACTGTCTGATAACCACAGCCTCTACTGTCCTGTCTCACTGTCTGATACCCACAGCCTCTACTGTCCTGTCTCAATGTCTGATGCCCACAGCCTCTACTAGTCCACTGCCTGATACCCACAGCCTCTATCTTATGGTCCCAGCCCCCACAAGCCCTCTCTCTATAGAGATCTTATGTTCCCTGACTGCTTCATTAAAGCCCATACTGGTCCTGTCTCACTGTCTGATAACCACAGCCTCTACTGTCCTGTCTCACTGTCTGATACCCACAGCCTCTACTGTCCTGTCTCAATGTCTGATGCCCACAGCCTCTACTAGTCCACTGCCTGATACCCACAGCCTCTATCTTATGGTCCCAGCCCCCACAAGCCCCCTCTCTATAGAGATCCTATGGTCCAAGCCCCTATAAATAACCCTCTCTATATAGATCTTATGGTCCCAGCCCCCACAAATATCCTCTATATATAGATATTATGGTCCCAGCCCCTACACACCCCTCTCTATATAGATCTTATGGTCCCAGCCTCTACAAGGCTCATTTCTATATAGATCTTATGGTCCCAGCCCCTACACATCCCCTCTCTATAGAGATCCTATGGTCCCAGTCCCTATAAATAACCCTCTCTATATAGATCTTATGGTCCCAGCCCCCACAAATCCCCTCTCTATATACAGTGCCTTGCGAAAGTATTCGGCCCCCTTGAACTTTGCGACCTTTTGCCACATTTCAGGCTTCAAACATAAAGATATAAAAAATAATTTTGCACGTCCAATTTTTCAGTTTTTTGGCAAATGGTCGCAAAGTTCAAGGGGGCCGAATACTTTCGCAAGGCACTGTAGATCTTATGGTCCCAGCCCCTACAAATCCTCTCTCTATATAGATCTTATGGTCCCAGCCCCTACAAGTCCCCTCTCTATAGAGATCCTATTGTCCCAGCCTCTACAAGTTCCCTCTCTATATAGATTCTATAGTCCCAGCCCCTACAAGTCTCCTCTCTATAGAGTACTTATGGTCCCAGCCCCTACATGTCCCCTCTCTATATAGATCTTATGGTCCCAACCCCTACAAGTCTTCTCTCTATATATATCCTATGGTCCCAGCCCCTACAAGTCCCCTCTCTATAGAGATCCTAAGGTCCCAACCCCTACAAGTACCCTCTCTATATAGATCCTATGGTCCCAGCCCCTACAAGTCTCCTCTCTATAGGGAACCTATGGTCCCAGCCGCTACAAGTCCCCTCTCTAAAGACATCCTATGGTCCCAGCCCCTACAAGTCCCCTCTCTATAGAGATCTTATGGTCCCAGCCCCTTCAAGAACCCTACCTCTATATATCTTATGGTCCCAGCCCCTACAAGTCCCCTCTCTATAGAGATCCTATGGTCCCAGCCCCTACAAGTCCCCTCTCTATAGAGATCCTATGGTCCCAGCCCCTACCAGTCTCCTCTCTATAGAGATCCTATGGTCCCAGCCCCTACAAGTCCCCTCTCTATAGAGATCCTATGGTCCCAGTCCCTACAAGTCCCCTTTCTATATAGATCTTATGGTCCCAGCCACTACAAGGCTCCTTTCTAAGTAGATCTTATGGTCCCAGCCCTTACAAATCCCCTCTCTATAGAGATCCTATGGTCCCAGTCCCTATAAATAACCCTCTCTATATAGATCTTATGGTCCCAGCCCCCACAAATCCCCTCTCTATATAGATCTTATGGTCCCAGCCCCTACAAATCCCCTCTCTATATAGATCTTATGGTCCCAGCCCCCACAAATCCCCTCTCTATATAGATCTTATGGTCCCAGCCCCTACACATCCCCTCTCTATATAGATCTTATGGTCCCAGCCCCTACATGTCCCCTCTCTATAGAGAACCTATTGTCCCAGCCTCTACAAGTTCCCTCTCTATATAGATTCTATGGTCCCAGCCCCTACAAGTCTCCTCTCTATAGAGTTCTTATGGTCCCAGCCCCTACAAGTCCCCTCTCTATAGAGATCCTAAGGTCCCAACCCCTACAAGTCCCCTCTCTATATAGATCCTATGGTCACAGCCCCTACACGTCTCCTCTCTATAGGGAACCTATGGTCCCAGCCGCTACAAGTCCCCTCTCTAAAGACATCCTATGGTCTCAGCCCCGACAAGTCCCCCCTCTATAGAGATCCTATGGTCCCAGCCCCTACAAGTCTCCTCTCTATAGACATCCTATGGTCCCAGCCCCTACAAGTCTCCTCTCTATATAGATCCTAAGGTCCCAGCCCCGACAAGTCCTCTCTATATATAGATCCTAAGGTCCCAGCCCCTACAAGTCCTCTCTATATATAGATCTTATGGTCCCAGCTCCTACAAGTCCTCTATATATAGATCTTATGGTCCCAGCCCCTGTAAGTCCTCTCTCTGTATATATATTTTGGTCCCAGGCCCTACAAGTCCCCTCTCTATAGAGATCCTATGACCCCAGCCCCTACAAGTCCCCTCTCTATAGAGATCCTATGGTCCCAGCCCCTACCAGTCTCCTCTCTATAGAGATCCTATGGTCCCAGCCCCTACAAGTCCCCTCTCTATAGAGATCCTATGGTCCCAGTCCCTACAAGTCCCCTTTCTATATAGATCCCATGGTCCCAGCCCCTACAAATCCCCTCTCTATATAGATCCTATGGTCCCAGCCCCTACAAATTCCCTCTCTATATAGATCTTATGGTCCCAGCCTCTACAAATCCCCTCTCTATATAGATCTTATGGTCCCAGCCTCTACAAGGCTCCTTTCTATATAGATCTTATGGTCCCAACCCCTACAAGTCTTCTCTCTATATATATCTTATGGTCCCAGCCCCTACAAGTCCCCTCTCTATAGAGATCCTAAGGTCCCAACCCCTACAAGTCCCCTCTCTATATAGATCCTATGGTCCCAGCCCCTACACGTCTCCTCTCTATAGGGAACCTATGGTCCCAGCCGCTACATGTCCCCTCTCTAAAGACATCCTATGGTCCCAGCCCCGACAAGTCTCCCCTCTATAGAGATCCTATGGTCCCAGCCCCTACAAGTCTCCTCTCTATAGACATCCTATGGTCCCAGCCCCTACAAGTCCCCTCTCTATATAGATCCTATGGTCCCAGACCCTACACGTCTCCTCTCTATAGGGAACCTATGGTCCCAGCCGCTACAAGTCCCCTCTCTAAAGACATCCTATGGTCCCAGCCCCGACAAGTCCCCCCTCTATAGAGATCCTAAGGTCCCAACCCCTACAAGTCCCCTCTCTATAGAGATCCTATGGTCCCAGCCCCGACAAGTCACCCCTCTATAGAGATCCTATGGTCCCAGCCCCTACAAGTCCCCTCTCTATAGAGATCCTATGGTCCCAGCCCCGACAAGTCCCCTCTCTATAGAGATCCTATGGTCCCAGCCCCTACAAGTCTCCTCTCTATATAGATCATATGGTCCCAGTCCCTACAGTCCCCTCTCTATATAGATTTTATTGTCCCAGCCCCTACAAATCCCCTCTCTATATAGATCCTATGGTCCCAGCCCCTACAAATCCTCTCTCTATATAGATCTTATGGTCCCAGCCCCTACAAGTCCCCTCTCTATAGAGATCCTATTGTCCCAGCCTCTACAAGTTCCCTCTCTATATAGATTCTATAGTCCCAGCCCCTACAAGTCTCCTCTCTATAGAGTACTTATGGTCCCAGCCCCTACATGTCCCCTCTCTATATAGATCTTATGGTCCCAACCCCTACAAGTCTTCTCTCTATATATATCCTATGGTCCCAGCCCCTACAAGTCCCCTCTCTATAGAGATCCTAAGGTCCCAACCCCTACAAGTACCCTCTCTATATAGATCCTATGGTCCCAGCCCCTACAAGTCTCCTCTCTATAGGGAACCTATGGTCCCAGCCGCTACAAGTCCCCTCTCTAAAGACATCCTATGGTCCCAGCCCCTACAAGTCCCCTCTCTATAGAGATCTTATGGTCCCAGCCCCTTCAAGAACCCTACCTCTATATATCTTATGGTCCCAGCCCCTACAAGTCCCCTCTCTATAGAGATCCTATGGTCCCAGCCCCTACAAGTCCCCTCTCTATAGAGATCCTATGGTCCCAGCCCCTACCAGTCTCCTCTCTATAGAGATCCTATGGTCCCAGCCCCTACAAGTCCCCTCTCTATAGAGATCCTATGGTCCCAGTCCCTACAAGTCCCCTTTCTATATAGATCTTATGGTCCCAGCCACTACAAGGCTCCTTTCTAAGTAGATCTTATGGTCCCAGCCCTTACAAATCCCCTCTCTATAGAGATCCTATGGTCCCAGTCCCTATAAATAACCCTCTCTATATAGATCTTATGGTCCCAGCCCCCACAAATCCCCTCTCTATATAGATCTTATGGTCCCAGCCCCTACAAATCCCCTCTCTATATAGATCTTATGGTCCCAGCCCCCACAAATCCCCTCTCTATATAGATCTTATGGTCCCAGCCCCTACACATCCCCTCTCTATATAGATCTTATGGTCCCAGCCCCTACATGTCCCCTCTCTATAGAGAACCTATTGTCCCAGCCTCTACAAGTTCCCTCTCTATATAGATTCTATGGTCCCAGCCCCTACAAGTCTCCTCTCTATAGAGTTCTTATGGTCCCAGCCCCTACAAGTCCCCTCTCTATAGAGATCCTAAGGTCCCAACCCCTACAAGTCCCCTCTCTATATAGATCCTATGGTCACAGCCCCTACACGTCTCCTCTCTATAGGGAACCTATGGTCCCAGCCGCTACAAGTCCCCTCTCTAAAGACATCCTATGGTCTCAGCCCCGACAAGTCCCCCCTCTATAGAGATCCTATGGTCCCAGCCCCTACAAGTCTCCTCTCTATAGACATCCTATGGTCCCAGCCCCTACAAGTCTCCTCTCTATATAGATCCTAAGGTCCCAGCCCCGACAAGTCCTCTCTATATATAGATCCTAAGGTCCCAGCCCCTACAAGTCCTCTCTATATATAGATCTTATGGTCCCAGCTCCTACAAGTCCTCTATATATAGATCTTATGGTCCCAGCCCCTGTAAGTCCTCTCTCTGTATATATATTTTGGTCCCAGGCCCTACAAGTCCCCTCTCTATAGAGATCCTATGACCCCAGCCCCTACAAGTCCCCTCTCTATAGAGATCCTATGGTCCCAGCCCCTACCAGTCTCCTCTCTATAGAGATCCTATGGTCCCAGCCCCTACAAGTCCCCTCTCTATAGAGATCCTATGGTCCCAGTCCCTACAAGTCCCCTTTCTATATAGATCCCATGGTCCCAGCCCCTACAAATCCCCTCTCTATATAGATCCTATGGTCCCAGCCCCTACAAATTCCCTCTCTATATAGATCTTATGGTCCCAGCCTCTACAAATCCCCTCTCTATATAGATCTTATGGTCCCAGCCTCTACAAGGCTCCTTTCTATATAGATCTTATGGTCCCAACCCCTACAAGTCTTCTCTCTATATATATCTTATGGTCCCAGCCCCTACAAGTCCCCTCTCTATAGAGATCCTAAGGTCCCAACCCCTACAAGTCCCCTCTCTATATAGATCCTATGGTCCCAGCCCCTACACGTCTCCTCTCTATAGGGAACCTATGGTCCCAGCCGCTACATGTCCCCTCTCTAAAGACATCCTATGGTCCCAGCCCCGACAAGTCTCCCCTCTATAGAGATCCTATGGTCCCAGCCCCTACAAGTCTCCTCTCTATAGACATCCTATGGTCCCAGCCCCTACAAGTCCCCTCTCTATATAGATCCTATGGTCCCAGACCCTACACGTCTCCTCTCTATAGGGAACCTATGGTCCCAGCCGCTACAAGTCCCCTCTCTAAAGACATCCTATGGTCCCAGCCCCGACAAGTCCCCCCTCTATAGAGATCCTAAGGTCCCAACCCCTACAAGTCCCCTCTCTATAGAGATCCTATGGTCCCAGCCCCGACAAGTCACCCCTCTATAGAGATCCTATGGTCCCAGCCCCTACAAGTCCCCTCTCTATAGAGATCCTATGGTCCCAGCCCCGACAAGTCCCCTCTCTATAGAGATCCTATGGTCCCAGCCCCTACAAGTCTCCTCTCTATATAGATCATATGGTCCCAGTCCCTACAGTCCCCTCTCTATATAGATTTTATTGTCCCAGCCCCTACAAATCCCCTCTCTATATAGATCCTATGGTCCCAGCCCCTACAAATCCCCTCTCTATATAGATCCTATGGTCCCAGCCCCTACAAGTCTCCTCTCTCTATAGATCTTATGGTCCCAGCCCCTACAAATCCCCTATCTCTATAGATCTCATGGTCCCAGCCCAGTCTCCTGATGTCTTACAGCTTCAGTCCTTACCAGCCCTGTCCGTTGCTATTTCCAATTGGAGCCACCACGACGAGGGACAGACCTCTCTCCCTCTCTCTATATTCTTCATACTGGCTTATAGCCTGGCTGGGCTTCCTCAATTACTTTTTATTAGGTCCTAAGAATATGCAAATTGAACCACTTCAACGGTGTGTGTTTTTTGATGGAAGAATACAAATCACGAGAGCAATTTCACTGATGAATGTAACACTTCAGAAGCAGGAAGGATTGATGACATTGTGTGGTAGTGGTGAAGAGAGAGAGAGAGAGAGAGAGAGAGAGAGAGAGAGAGAGAGAGAGAGAGAGAGAGAGAGAGAGAGAGAGGGGGGGAGAGGGAGAGGGAGAGGGAGAGAAGATGGAGGGAGATACTTAGAGAGAGAAAGAAGGAGAGAGAAACAGAGAGAGAGAGAGAGAGAAAAATGGAGAGACAGAGAGAGAGAGAGAGAGAGACGGTGAGAGAGAGAGAGACGGAGGGAGAGACAGAGAGAGAAACCCAGTAGAGTACAGTAGAGTATAGTAGAGTACGGTACAGTACAGTACAGTAGGGTACAGTATAGTAGAGTACAGTACAGTAGAGTACAGTACAGTATAGTAGAGTACAGTATAGTAGAGTAGAGTACAGTACAGTGCAGTACAGTAGAGTACAGTAGAGTACAGTAGAATACAGTACAGTACAGTAGAGTACAGAAAAGCACAGTAGAATACAGTACAGTAGAGTACAGTACAGTAGAGTAGAGTACAGTAGAGTACAGTAGAGTAGAGTACAGTACAGTACAGTACAGGACAGTACAGTAGAGTACAGTACAGTAGAGTACAGTATAGTAGAGTACAGTACAGTAGAGTACAGTAGAGTCCAGTACAGTAGAGTCCAGTACAGTATAGTAGATTACAGTACAGTATAGTACAGTACAGTACAGTAGAGTAAAGTACAGTACAGTAGAGTACAGTAGAGTCCTGTACAGTAGAGTAGAGTCCAGTAGAGTACAGTAGAGTATAGTACAGTACAGTATAGTAGAGTTCATTAGAGTACAGTAGAGTACAGTACAGTACAGTATAGTCGAGTTCAGTACAGTGCAGTACAGTACAGTAGAGTACAGTACAGTATAGTAGAGTTCAGTAGAGTACAGTAGAGTAGAGTAGAGTACAGTACAGTACAGTACAGTACAGTATAGTACAGTACAGTATAGTACAGTACAGTACAGTAGAGTACAGTATAGTAGAGTACAGTAGAGTCCTGTACAGTAGAGTAGAGCCTAGTAGAGTACAGTAGAGTACAGTACAGTGCAGTACAGTACAGTAGAGTACAGTACAGTATAGTAGAGTACAGTAGAGTAGAGTAGAGTAGAGTAGAGTAGAGTAGAGTACAGTACAGTACAGTACAGTACAGTACAGTACAGTATAGTACAGTACAGTATAGTAGAGTACAGTACAGTAGAGTACAGTATAGTAGAGTACAGTAGAGTCCTGTACAGTAGAGTAGAGCCCAGTAGAGTACAGTAGAGTATAGTAGAGTACGGTACAGTACAGTACAGTAGGGTACAGTATAGTAGAGTACAGTACAGTAGAGTACAGTACAGTATAGTAGAGTACAGTATAGTAGAGTAGAGTACAGTACAGTGCAGTACAGTAGAGTACAGTAGAGTACAGTAGAGTACAGTAGAATATAGTACAGTACAGTAGAGTACAGAAAAGTACAGTAGAATACAGTACAGTAGAGTACAGTACAGTAGAGTAGAGTACAGTAGAGTACAGTAGAGTAGAGTACAGTACAGTACAGTACAGGACAGTACAGTAGAGTACAGTACAGTAGAGTACAGTATAGTAGAGTACAGTACAGTAGAGTACAGTAGAGTCCAGTACAGTAGAGTCCAGTACAGTATAGTAGATTACAGTACAGTATAGTACAGTACAGTACAGTAGAGTAAAGTACAGTACAGTAGAGTACAGTAGAGTCCAATACAGTAGAGTCCAGTAGAGTACAGTAGAGTATAGTACAGTACAGTATAGTAGAGTTCATTAGAGTACATTAGAGTGCAGTACAGTACAGTATAGTCGAGTTCAGTACAGTGCAGTACAGTACAGTAGAGTACAGTACAGTATAGTAGAGTTCAGTAGAGTACAGTAGAGTACAGTACAGTACAGTAGAGTAGAGTACAGTACAGTATAGTAGAGTTCATTAGAGTACAGTAGAGTACAGTACAGTACTGTATAGTAGAGTTCAGTACAGTGCAGTACAGTACAGTAGAGTACAGTACAGTATAGTAGAGTTCAGTAGAGTACAGTAGAGTACAGTACAGTACAGTATAGTAGAGTTCAGTACAGTACAGTACAGTACAGTACAGTACAGTACAGTAGAGTTCAGTAGAGTAGAGTACAGTAGAGTACAGTACAGTACAGTAGAGTACAGTATAGTAGAGTTCAGTAGAGTACAGTAGAGTACAGTACAGTACAGTACAGTATAGTAGAGTTCAGTACAGTACAGTACAGTACAGTACAGTACAGTACATTACATTACAGTAGAGTACAGTAGAGTACAGTAGAGTACAGTAGAGTTCAGTAGATTAGAGTACAGTAGAGTACAGTACAGTACAGTTCAGTACAGTAGAGTACAGTAGAGTACAGTACAGTACAGTAGAGTACAGTACAGTAGAGTACAGTACAGTAAGTACAGTAGAGTACAATACAGTAGAGTACAGTGCAGAAGAGTAGAGTACAGTACAGTAAGTACAGTACAGTACAGTACAGTAGAGTACAGTACAGTAAGTACAGTACAGTACAGTGGAGTAGAGTAGAGTACAGTACAGTACAGTACATTACAGTACAGTAGAGTACAGTAGAGTACAGTAGAGTAGAGTACAGTAGAGTAGAGTACAGTAGAGTACAGTACAGTAGAGTAGAGTACAGTACAGTACAGTAGAGTACAGTACAGTAAGTATAGTAGAGTACAGTATATTACAGTACAGTAGAGTAGAGTACCGTAGAGTACAGTAGAGTACAGTACAGTACAGTAGAGTAGAGTACAGTACAGTGCAGTACAGTAGAGTAGAGTACAGTAGAGTACAGTAGAGTACAGTACAGTACAGTACAGTACAGTATAGTACAGTACAGTATAGTAGAGTAGAGTGCAGTATAGTAGAGTACAGTAGAGTCCTGTACAGTAGAGTAGAGTCCAGTAGAGTACAGTAGAGTATAGTAGAGTACGGTACAGTACAGTACAGCATGGTACAGTATAGTAGAGTACAGTACAGTAGAGTACAGTACAGTATAGTAGAGTACAGTATAGTAGAGTAGAGTACAGTACAGTGCAGTACAGTAGAGTAGAGTACAGTAGAGTACAGTAGAGTACAGTAGAATACAGTACAGTAGAGTACAGTAGAGTCCAGTACAGTAGAGTCCAGTACAGTATAGTAGATTGCAGTACAGTATAGTACAGTACAGTACAGTATAGTACAGTAGAGTAAAGTACAGTACAGTAGAGTACAGTAGAGTCCTGTACAGTAGAGTAGAGTCCAGTAGAGTACAGTAGAGTATAGTAGAGTACAGTACAGTACAGTAGGGTACAGTACAGTAGAGTACAGTACAGTAGAGTACAGTAGAATACTGTACAGTACAGTAGAGTACAGTACAGTACAGTAGAATACAGTAGAGTACAGTAGAGTACAGTAGAGTACAGTAGAGCACAGTACAGTACAGTAGAATACAGTAGAGTACAGTAGAGTACAGTAGAGTACAGTAGAGTACAGTGCAGTAGAGTAGAGTACAGTAGAATACTGTACAGTACAGTAGAGTACAGTACAGTACAGTAGAATACAGTAGAGTACAGTAGAGTACAGTAGAGTACAGTACAGTAGAGTAGAGTACAGTACAGTACAGTAGAGTACAGTACAGTAAGTATAGTAGAGTACAGTATATTACAGTACAGTAGAGTAGAGTACCGTAGAGTACAGTAGAGTACAGTACAGTACAGTAGAGTAGAGTACAGTACAGTACAGTACAGTAGAGTAGAGTACAGTAGAGTACAGTAGAGTAGAGTAGAGTACAGTACAGTACAGTACAGTACAGTATAGTACAGTACAGTATAGTAGAGTAGAGTGCAGTATAGTAGAGTACATTAGAGTCCTGTACAGTAGAGTAGAGTCCAGTAGAGTACAGTAGAGTATAGTAGAGTACGGTACAGTACAGTACAGTAGGGTACAGTATAGTAGGGTACAGTACAGTAGAGTACAGTACAGTATAGTAGAGTACAGTATAGTAGAGTAGAGTACAGTACAGTGCAGTACAGTAGAGTAGAGTACAGTAGAGTACAGTAGAGTACAGTAGAATACAGTACAGTAGAGTACAGTAGAGTCCAGTACAGTAGAGTCCAGTACAGTATAGTAGATTGCAGTACAGTATAGTACAGTACAGTACAGTATAGTACAGTGGAGTAAAGTACAGTACAGTAGAGTACAGTAGAGTCCTGTACAGTAGAGTAGAGTCCAGTAGAGTACAGTAGAGTATAGTAGAGTACAGTACAGTACAGTAGGGTACAGTACAGTACAGTACAGTACAGTAGAGTACAGTAGAATACTGTACAGTACAGTAGAGTACAGTACAGTACAGTAGAATACAGTAGAGTACAGTAGAGTACAGTAGAGTACAGTAGAGTACAGTACAGTACAGTAGAGTACAGTACAGTAAGTATAGTAGAGTACAGTATATTACAGTACAGTAGAGTAGAGTACCGTAGAGTACAGTAGAGTACAGTACAGTACAGTAGAGTAGAGTACAGTACAGTGCAGTACAGTAGAGTAGAGTACAGTAGAGTACAGTAGAGTAGAGTACAGTACAGTACAGTACAGTACAGTATAGTACAGTACAGTATAGTAGAGTAGAGTGCAGTATAGTAGAGTACAGTAGAGTCCTGTACAGTAGAGTAGAGTCCAGTAGAGTACAGTAGAGTATAGTAGAGTACGGTACAGTACAGTACAGCAGGGTACAGTATAGTAGAGTACAGTACAGTAGAGTACAGTACAGTATAGTAGAGTACAGTATAGTAGAGTAGAGTACAGTACAGTGCAGTACAGTAGAGTAGAGTACAGTAGAGTACAGTAGAGTACAGTAGAATACAGTACAGTAGAGTACAGTAGAGTCCAGTACAGTAGAGTCCAGTACAGTATAGTAGATTGCAGTACAGTATAGTACAGTACAGTACAGTATAGTACAGTAGAGTAAAGTACAGTACAGTAGAGTACAGTAGAGTCCTGTACAGTAGAGTAGAGTCCAGTAGAGTACAGTAGAGTATAGTAGAGTACAGTACAGTACAGTAGGGTACAGTACAGTAGAGTACAGTACAGTAGAGTACAGTAGAATACTGTACAGTACAGTAGAGTACAGTACAGTACAGTAGAATACAGTAGAGTACAGTAGAGTACAGTAGAGTACAGTAGAGTACAGTACAGTACAGTAGAATACAGTAGAGTACAGTAGAGTACAGTAGAGTACAGTAGAGTACAGTGCAGTAGAGTAGAGTACAGTAGAATACTGTACAGTACAGTAGAGTACAGTACAGTACAGTAGAATACAGTAGAGTACAGTAGAGTACAGTAGAGTACAGTACAGTAGAGTAGAGTACAGTACAGTACAGTAGAGTACAGTACAGTAAGTATAGTAGAGTACAGTATATTACAGTACAGTAGAGTAGAGTACCGTAGAGTACAGTAGAGTACAGTACAGTACAGTAGAGTAGAGTACAGTACAGTACAGTACAGTAGAGTAGAGTACAGTAGAGTACAGTAGAGTAGAGTAGAGTACAGTACAGTACAGTACAGTACAGTATAGTACAGTACAGTATAGTAGAGTAGAGTGCAGTATAGTAGAGTACATTAGAGTCCTGTACAGTAGAGTAGAGTCCAGTAGAGTACAGTAGAGTATAGTAGAGTACGGTACAGTACAGTACAGTAGGGTACAGTATAGTAGGGTACAGTACAGTAGAGTA
>NC_048570.1:95446813-95466813 GCF_013265735.2 Oncorhynchus mykiss | reverse complement strand
CTATTGTGCCTTCTTCAACACACTGTCGTTGTGAAGGGACCATTTCATGACCACGCCAATGAACTTGAAGCTTTTGACCCTCTCCTCTGTGGCCCCATCGATGTGGATGGGGGCGTGATCTCTCTGCTGTCTCCTGTAGTCCACGATCAGCTCCTTCGTTTTGTTGACGTTGAGGGAGAGGTTATTTTCCTGGCACCACTCCTCCAAGGCATTGGGGTGGCAGGGTAGAATAGTGGTTAGAGTGGAGGGGCGGCAGGGTAGACTAGTGGTTAGAGTGGAGGGGCGGCAGGGTAGCCTAGTGGTTAGAGTGGAGGGGCGGCAGGGTAGCCTATTGGTTAGAGTGGAGGGGCGGCAGGGTAGCCTAGTGGTTAGAGTGGAGGGGTGGCAGGGTAGTCTAGTGGTTAGAGTGGAGGGGCGGCAAGGTAGCCTAGTGGTTAGAGTGGAGGGGTGGCAGGGTAGCCTAGTGGTTAGAGTGGAGGGGCGGCAGGGTAGCCTAGTGGTTAGAGTGGAGGGGCGGCAGGGTAGCCTAGTGGTTAGAGTGGAGGGGCGGCAGGGTAGACTAGTGGTTAGAGTGGAGGGGCGGCAGGGTAGTCTAGTGGTTAGAGTGGAGGGGCGGCAGGGTAGCCTAGTGGTTAGAGTGGAGGGGTGGCAGGGTAGCCTAGTGGTTAGAGTGGAGGGGCGGCAGGGTAGCCTAGTGGTTAGAGTGGAGGCGCGGCAGGGTAGCCTAGTGGTTAGAGTGGAGGGGCGGCAGGGTAGACTAGTGGTTAGAGTGGAGGCGCGGCAGGGTAGCCTAGTGGTTAGAGCGTTGGACTAGTAACCGGAAGGTTGCAAGTTCAAATCCCCGGGGTGACAAGGTCGTTCTGCCCCTGAACAGGCAGTTAACCCACTGTTCCTAGGCCGTCATTGAAAATAAGAATTTGTTCTTACTTGCCTAGTTAAATAAAGGTAAAATAAAATTCAAGTCCTCCACGTAAGCCGTCTCGTCGCTGTCTGTAATCAGGCTGTGTCAACAGTAAACTTGATGGTTGAGCTGGAGACGTGTGTGGCGATGCAGTCATGGGTGAACAGGGAGAACCGGAGGTCGGCTGAGCCCCTGTGGAGCTCCCATGTTGAGAATCAGTGTTTTACGGAGGTGTTGTTGCCTACCTTCACCACCTGGGGGCAGCACATCAGGAAGTCCAGGACCCAGTTACACAGGGATGGGTTCAGACCCAGGGTCCGAGCTTAGTGATGAGCTTGGAGGAACTACCATCTCATCTCCTACAGCTGTTTGTCTGTCCAGGAACTATCATCTCATCTCCTACAGCCGTTTGTCTCTCCAGGAACTACCAGGAACTACAGTTTCATCTCCAACAGTCGTTTGTCTGTCCAGGAACTACCAGGAACTACCAGGAACTACCATCTCATCTCCAACAGCCGTTTGTCTGTCCAGGAACTACCATCTCATCTCCTACAGCCGTTTGTCTGTCCAGACCTACCAGGAACTACCGTCTCATCCCCTACAGCCGTTTGTCTGTCCAGGACAACGAGGAACTACCAGGAACTATCATCTCATCTCCTACAGCCGTTTGTCTGTCCAGGAACTACCGTCTCATCTCCTACAGCCATTTTTCTGTTCAGGAACTACCATCTCATCTCCTATAGCCATTTGTCTGTCCAGGGACTACCAGGAACTACCATCTCTCCTCCTACAGCCATTTGTCTCTCCAGGACCACCAGGAACTACCATCTCATCTCCTACAGCCGTTTGTCTGTCCAGGAACTACCGTCTCATCTCCTACAGCCATTTGTCTGTCCAGGAACTACCATCTCATCTCCTACAGCCGTTTGTCTGTCCAGGACTACCTGGAACTACCGTCTCATCTCCTACAGCCGTTTGTCTGTCCAGGAACTACCGTC
The DNA here is from genome assembly GCF_013265735.2 of Oncorhynchus mykiss. Taxonomy (NCBI): domain Eukaryota; kingdom Metazoa; phylum Chordata; class Actinopteri; order Salmoniformes; family Salmonidae; genus Oncorhynchus; species Oncorhynchus mykiss. Next base: position 95,464,914 of record NC_048570.1, on the reverse strand, counting down.
TCATCCCCTACAGCCATTTGTCTGTCCAGGAACTACCGTCTCATCCCCTACAGCCGTTTGTCTGTCCAGGACTACCAGGAACTACCATCTCATCTCCTACAGCCGTTTGTCTGTCCAGGAACTACCAGGAACTACAGTCTAATCTCCAACAGCCGTTTGTCCGTCCAGGAACTACCAGGAACTACCATCTCATCTCCTACAGCCGTTTGTCTGTCCAGGACTACCAGGAACTACCGTCTCATCTCCTTGTTTAAACCCAACAATTGATGAGCAGCGTCTCAGCCAGCAGAAAACACAACAGGACTTTGCCTCGAGAGTTGTGTGTGTATGTATGTGTGTGTGTGTGTGTGTGTATGTATGTGTGTGTGTGTGTGTGTGTGTGTGTGTGTGTGTGTGTGTGTGTGTGTGTGTGTGTGTGTGTGTGTATGGAAGATGAGTGCGTGTGTGACACAGGTGTGATCAAAACACCAACACAGTGATGCAGGCTGGGTAAAAAAAACTAAAAACAAACGATAACCCCTACAGTACAGACAGGAGCATCCATCCCACTTCAAAATATTTATACCGGGGCAGCACGTTTAGTGGAACGTCATCCCTGGATCTATGGCTTGTAGAGGTGCACATCATCCGTCTGGTTAGGTGGATTCACAAGGTCCCGAGTCCCAAACGGCGCCCTATTCCCTACACAGTGCACTACTACTTCCAGAACTCCATGGGGCCCTGTGTCAAAAGCAGTGCACATAGGGTGTCATTTTGGGAGAGTACACGAGGTCTATTGTCGCTTCGTCTTCCTCCCTTGCTCTACGCGCCCTCTCTATCAGTCTATATCTAGCTGTTCCTGACTAGGCCCTGATCTCATAAACATTTAAATCAATCAAACAGTACTCCGTCATTCTGTTTCACTACATCATGTCTGGATTATAAAGAGGTGGAATGTAGGGCTAAACAACAATGTGTTGACAGTGAAAACACACGCTGTACTGTTTGGTTAATAGTAGGCGTACGGAGAAAATGACGTCTCTCTCTCATTTTCACATCATCACTGACGAGAATGAATGGAGATCTGTAAGCCGGAGAAGTGCAGATACAGAGAGAACTGCCTGGTGTTTTTTGACTTCACTTCACTTCTTATTACAATTGTGATTTGGGAAATACATTTTGTGTGCGACGGTGTCCAGCGATCTTGAATTGTTCCAGAGGCAGATCCTTCTATTGCATATATTATACCTGTTCCTCTTCTGGTCACGGCTACCGGCGCTACGCAGACAACCTGCCAGGATTACAGCAGAACTCATTACGCTGGCACACACACCCCCTTTACACGTGACCCCGGCAACACTCCCAGTGTGTCTGCAAGCGAAGGGAGACCCGTTTCCAATCTAACAAGTTACGAGACATGAGGAAGAAGGGAACAAAAATATGATCTATCTATAAATCTATTATAACCCCCCCCCCCCCCCCCCCCCCCCCCCTAAAAAAAAAGAGGTAAATGTAGAGATGAGGGCCTGGCTCGGTGGAAAAAAAATCTTTCTTTTTTTCGAATTGTAATTTGCAATTGTAAAACAAGAACAGGCTCTTTGAATAAAAATAAAACACAGTCGTCCTCGTTTTTTGTATTTCGAAGAACTGCAAGGGAATAGAAGATTAAAGAGATGTAACTTTGCCTTTTATGTCGTTAAGCAGTCTGCTAATTAGCCTGATGTTGAAAAATATAGGAGCTTTGGGGACGGAATTAATTTAGGGATGAAGAAAAGTTAATGGAGGGAGGAATAGGAGAAAAAAGAAGGAATAAAGACATAATAAAAAAACAAGAGAGGGACAATGACCCCCCCGGGGAGAGAAGGAGGGTGGTGAGGGGGGGGTCTCCTCATTATGTGTCGCTGGGATATGATGCAAGCAGCTCCTGTCAGAGTGCAGGAATGGCTTACTGCTCTCCATAGAGATGTTCTGTTATAGTGGCTTACTGCTCTCTATAGAGACGTACTGTTATAGTGGCTTACTGCTCTCTATAGAGATGTACTGTTATAGTGACTTACTGCTCTCTATAGAGATGTACTGTTATAGTGGCTTACTGCTCTCTATAGAGACGTACTGTTATAGTGGCTTACTGCTCTCTATAGAGATGTACTGTTATAGTGACTTACTGCTCTCTATAGAGATGTACTGTTATAGTGACTTACTGTTCTCTATAGAGATGTACTGTTATAGTGACTTACTGCAGATGTCCTGTTATAGTGACTTACTGCTCTCTATAGAGATGTCCTGTTATAGTGACTTACTGCAGATGTTCTGTTATAGTGACTTACTGTTCTCTATAGAGATGTACTGTTATAGTGACTTACTGCAGATGTCCTGTTATAGTGACTTACTGCTCTCTATAGAGATGTCCTGTTATAGTGACTTACTGCAGATGTCCTGTTATAGTGACTTACTGCAGATGTACTGTTATAGTGACTTACTGCAGATGTACTGTTATAGTGACTTACTGCAGATGTTCTGTTATAGTGGCTTACTGCTCTCTATAGAGATGTACTGTTATAGTGGCGTACTGCTCTCTATAGAGATGTACTGTTATAGTGGCTTACTGCAGATGTTCTGTTATAGTGACTTACTGCAGATGTTCTGTTATAGTGACTTACTGCAGATGTTCTGTTATAGTGGCTTACTGCAGATGTTCTGTTATAGTGACTTACTGCAGATGTTCTGTTATAGTGACTTACTGCAGATGTCCTGTTATAGTGGCTTACTGCTCTCTATAGAGATGTACTGTTATAGTGGCGTACTGCTCTCTATAGAGATGTACTGTTATAGTGGCTTACTGCAGATGTTCTGTTATAGTGACTTACTGCAGATGTTCTGTTATAGTGACTTACTGCAGATGTTCTGATGTAGGGACTTACTGCTCTCTATAGAGATGTCCTGTTATAGTGGCGTACTGCTCTCTATAGAGATGTACTGTTATAGTGGCTTACTGCTCTCTATAGAGATGTCCTGTTATAGTGGCGTACTGCTCTCTATAGAGATGTACTGTTATAGTGGCTTACTGCTCTCTATAGAGATGTCCTGTTATAGTGGCGTACTGCTCTCTATAGAGATGTCCTGTTATAGTGGCGTACTGCTCTCTATAGAGATGTACTGTTATAGTGGCTTACTGCTCTCTATAGAGATGTCCTGTTATAGTGGCGTACTGCTCTCTATAGAGATGTACTGTTATAGTGGCTTACTGCTCTCTATAGAGATGTCCTGTTATAGTGGTGTACTGCTCTCTATAGAGATGTACTGTTATAGGGGCTTACTGCTCTCTATAGAGATGTCCTGTTATAGTGGCTTACTGCTCTCTATAGAGATGTCCTGTTATAGTGGCTTACTGCTCTCTATAGAGATGTGCTGTTATAGTGGCTTACTGCTCTCTATAGAGATGTACTGTTATAGTGGCTTACTGCAGATGTCCTGTTATAGTGACTTACTGCTCTCTATAGAGATGTGCTGTTATCGTGACTTACTGCTCTCTATAGAGATGTGCTGTTATAGTGGCTTACTACAGATGTTCTGTTATAGTGACTTACTGCTCTCTATAGAGATGTCCTGTTATAGTGACTTACTGCAGATGTCCTGTTATAGTGGCTTACTGCAGATGTTCTGTTATAGTGACTTACTGCAGATGTTCTGATGTAGGGACTTACTGCTCTCTATAGAGATGTCCTGTTATAGTGGCGTACTGCTCTCTATAGAGATGTACTGTTATAGTGGCTTACTGCTCTCTATAGAGATGTCCTGTTATAGTGGCGTACTGCTCTCTATAGAGATGTACTGTTATAGTGGCTTACTGCTCTCTATAGAGATGTCCTGTTATAGTGGCGTACTGCTCTCTATAGAGATGTCCTGTTATAGTGGCGTACTGCTCTCTATAGAGATGTACTGTTATAGTGGCTTACTGCTCTCTATAGAGATGTCCTGTTATAGTGGCGTACTGCTCTCTATAGAGATGTACTGTTATAGTGGCTTACTGCTCTCTATAGAGATGTCCTGTTATAGTGGTGTACTGCTCTCTATAGAGATGTACTGTTATAGGGGCTTACTGCTCTCTATAGAGATGTCCTGTTATAGTGGCTTACTGCTCTCTATAGAGATGTCCTGTTATAGTGGCTTACTGCTCTCTATAGAGATGTGCTGTTATAGTGGCTTACTGCTCTCTATAGAGATGTACTGTTATAGTGGCTTACTGCAGATGTCCTGTTATAGTGACTTACTGCTCTCTATAGAGATGTGCTGTTATCGTGACTTACTGCTCTCTATAGAGATGTGCTGTTATAGTGGCTTACTACAGATGTTCTGTTATAGTGACTTACTGCTCTCTATAGAGATGTCCTGTTATAGTGACTTACTGCAGATGTCCTGTTATAGTGGCTTACTGCTCTCTATAGAGATGTTCTGTTATAGTGACTTACTGCTCTCTATAGAGATGTACTGTTATAGTGGCTTACTGCAGATGTCCTGTTATAGTGGCTTACTGCAGATGTTCTGTTATAGTGGCTTACTGCTCTCCATAGAGATGTACTGTTATAGTGGCTTACTGCTCTCTATAGAGATGTTATGTTATAGTGACTTACTGCTCTCTATAGAGATGTCCTGTTATAGTGGCTTACTGCAGATGTACTGTTATAGTGACTTACTGCTCTCTATAGAGATGTTCTGTTATAGTGACTTACTGCTCTCTATAGAGATGTACTGTTATAGTGGCTTACTGCAGATGTCCTGTTATAGTGGCTTACTGCAGATGTCCTGTTATAGTGGCTTACTGCAGATGTTCTGTTATAGTGGCTTACTGCTCTCCATAGAGATGTACTGTTATAGTGGCTTACTGCTCTCTATAGAGATGTCCTGTTATAGTGGCTTACTGCAGATGTACTGTTATAGTGACTTACTGCTCTCTATAGAGATGTTCTGTTATAGTGACTTACTGCTCTCTATAGAGATGTACTGTTATAGTGGCTTACTGCAGATGTCCTGTTATAGTGGCTTACTGCAGATGTTCTGTTATAGTGGCTTACTGCTCTCCATAGAGATGTACTGTTATAGTGGCTTACTGCTCTCTATAGAGATGTTCTGTTATAGTGACTTACTGCTCTCTATAGAGATGTACTGTTATAGTGACTTACTGCAGATGTACTGTTATAGTGACTTACTGCTCTCTATAGAGATGTACTGTTATAGTGGCTTACTGCTCTCCATAGAGATGTAATGTTATAGTGGCTTACTGCTCTCTATAGAGATGTACTCTTATAGTGGCTTACTGCTCTCCATAGAGATGTACTGTTATAGTGACTTACTGCTCTCTATAGAGATGTACTGTTATAGTGGCTTACTGCAGATGTACTGTTATAGTGACTTACTGCTCTCTATAGAGATGTACTGTTATAGTGGCTTACTGCTCTCCATAGAGATGTACTGTTATAGTGGCTTACTGCTCTCTATAGAGATGTTCTGTTATAGTGACTTACTGCTCTCTATAGAGATGTACTGTTATAGTGACTTGCTGCAGATGTCCTGTTATAGTGGCTTACTGCTCTCTATAGAGATGTCCTGTTATAGTGGCTTACTGCAGATGTACTGTTATAGTGACTTACTGCTCTCTATAGAGATGTACTGTTATAGCGGCTTACTGCAGATATTCTGTTATAGTGACTTACTGCTCTCTATAGAGATGTACTGTTATAGTGGCTTACTGCAGATGTCCTGTTATAGTGACTTACTGCTCTCTATAGAGATGTCCTGTTATAGTGACTTACTGCAGATGTACTGTTATAGTGGCTTACTGCTCTCTATAGAGATGTACTGTTATAGTGGCTTACTGCTCTCCATAGAGATGTACTGTTATAGTGGCTTACTGCAGATGTTCTGTTATAGTGACTTACTGCTCTCTATAGAGATGTACTGTTATAGTGGCTTACTGCAGATGTCCTGTTATAGTGACTTACTGCTCTCTATAGAGATGTCCTGTTATAGTGACTTACTGCAGATGTACTGTTATAGTGGCTTACTGCTCTCTATAGAGATGTCCTGTTATAGTGACTTACTGCAGATGTCCTGTTATAGTGGCTTACTGCTCTCCATAGAGATGTACTGTTATAGTGGCTTACTGCTCTCCATAGAGATGTACTGTTATAGTGGCTTACTGCAGATGTTCTGTTATAGTGGCTTACTGCTCTCCATAGAGATGTACTGTTATAGTGGCTTACTGTTCTCTATAGAGATGTACTGTTATAGTGGCTTACTGCAGATGTTCTGTTATAGTGGCTTACTGCAGATGTACTGTTATAGTGGCTTACTGTTCTCTATAGAGATGTACTGTTATAGTGGCTTACTTTTCTCTATAGAGATGTACTGTTATAGTGGCTTACTGCTCTCTATAGAGATGTCCTGTTATAGTGACTTACTGCAGATGTACTGTTATAGTGACTTACTGCATATGTTCTGTTATAGTGACTTACTGCAGATGTTCTGTTATAGTGGCTTACTGCAGATGTTCTGTTATAGTGACTTACTGTTCTCTATAGAGATGTACTGTTATAGTGCCTTACTGTTCTCTACAGAGATGTACTGTTATAGTGACTTACTGCAGATGTACTGTTATAGTGACTTACTGCAGATGTTCTGTTATAGTGACTTACTGCAGATGTTCTGTTATAGTGACTTACTGCAGATGTTCTGTTATAGTGACTTACTGCAGATGTTCTGTTATAGTGGCTTACTGCTCTCTATAGAGATGTACTGTTATAGTGACTTACTGCAGATGTCCTGTTATAGTGGCTTACTGCTCTCTATAGAGATGTGCTGTTATAGTGGCTTACTGCAGATGTACTGTTATAGTGGCTTACAGCAGATGTACTGTTATAGTGACTTACTGCTCTCTATAGAGATGTCCTGTTATAGTGACTTACTGCTCTCTATAGAGATGTCCTGTTATAGTGGCTTACTGCAGATCTACTGTTATATTGGCTTACAGCAGATGTACTGTTATAGTGACTTACTGCTCTCTATAGAGATGTCCTGTTATAGTGACTTACTGCTCTCCATAGAGATGTCCTGTTATAGTGACTTACTGCTCTCTATAGAGATGTCCTGTTATAGTGACTTACTGCTCTCTATAGAGATGTCCTGTTATAGTGACTTACTGCTCTCCATAGAGATGTCCTGTTATAGTGACTTACTGCTCTCCATAGAGATGTCCTGTTATAGTGACTTACTGCTCTCTATAGAGATGTACTGTAATAGTGACTTACTGCTCTCTATAGAGATGTACTGTTATAGTGGCTTACTACAGATGTACTGTTATAGACTAACACGGAGAGTTACAACATAGTTCTAGTGTGGTAGTGAGTAACACTGAGGAACAGAGGCCTTCATCATTCTAGTGTGGTAGTGAGTAACACTGAGGAACAGAGGCCTCTGGGTAACTCTCCACTTCCTCATAGTTCTAGTGTGGTGGTGAGTAACACTGAGGAACACGGGATTCTGGGTAACTTTCTACTTCCTCTTAGTTCTAGTGTGGTAGTGAGTAACACTGAGGAACAGAGGCCTCTTGGTAACTCTCTACTTCCTCATCATTCTATTGTGGTAGTGAGTAACACAGGAACAGAGGCCTTCATCATTCTAGTGTGGTAGTGAGTAACACTGAGGAACAGAGGTCTCTGGGTAAGTCTCTACTTCCTCATCATTCTAGTGTGGTAGTGAGTAACACTGAGGAACAGAGGCCTCTGGGTAACTCTCTACTTCCTCATCATTCTAGTGTGGTAGTGAGTAACACTGAGGAACAGAGGCCTCTGGGTAACTCTCTACTTCATCATCATTCTAGTGTGGTAGTGAGTAACACTGAGGAACAGAGGCCTCTGGGTAAGTCTCTACTTCCTCATCATTCTAGTGTGGTAGTGAGTAACACTGAGGAACAGAGGCCTCTGGGTAAGTCTCTACTTCCTCATCATTCTAGTGTGGTAGTGAGTAACACTGAGGAACAAGGCTCTCTGGGTAACTCTCTACTTCCTCATCATTCTAGTGTGGTAGTGAGTAACACTGAGGAACAGAGGCCTCTCGGTAACTCTCTACTTCCTTCTCCACTGTAATGGAGCACCATGTATAATTCATCGCCCTGCACGTCCCCCAAGTTAATGTAGCCCTGGGCACTGTTTATCTCTGCTTTGTACTTTGTTTAAAGCCAGTTGTTGACAACTCTTGAACATGTCAAACTATCACCGCTAATAATTGCTTAAGGAGCTGGAACTTTCGCAAATGTTGGTTCCAGCACAAAACCCATTCTTCTCAGAGACACACACACGCTCCTCTCTCTCTCTCTCTCTGTCTCTTCCCTCGCCGTGCCGAAACTCTTTGAGATGAATTTTTGATTCCTCCGCCTGACTCTTAACACAGATTCCCTCTGTAATTCAAAGCGATAGCTGTAAGTGCAATAATAAAAAAGAATAATGTAGTAGCAGTCTTCCCGAGCTTCGCTCCAGCTTTTCTGTTTTTCATGTTCGCTGGGAAATACTGTCAAGAGCTGCTCTTTTCCCCCCCTTTGTCTTTCTTTCTCTTTTTTGGGGGGAGTTCAGTTTCTTTCTTTCTTTCTGTCTTTCTTTCTTTCTTTTTTTTGTTCTTGACCCAAGCATCCTGAAGAAGGCTGCTGGTGGAGTTATGAATATGTTATGCATTTGAAGATGAAGAGGTACCAGCAGAGCCCCCCAGGCAGGATCTACCTATTTCTGTGGGTCAATGCCATTTCTCCTCAGATCCCGTCTCCGCCACTCAAACGGAGCTGCCAGTTGATTAATCCCTATTAGACTGCCTGTCACTTTTCCTCCGCTGAGGGAGAGATGGGAGGAGGGAGGAGTTGGAAAGACACCGTCCCCTTGTCACCGTCCCCTGTGAGGTAGGGAGGAGCGGGGGAACTATACCATTACACCGTCCCCTGTTCCCTCCATCAGGATCGGACGCGAAGCTAAAAAAAGTGTAAAAGGAGAACAGAGAGGCAGCGTGAGTGGGAGGGAGAGAAGATCCTTCCCTTTTTCTCTTTTCTGTCTCCCTTGCTCTCACTCTCTCTCCCTCACTCTCTCTCCCTCTCTTCCTCTGTCCCTCTGTCCTTCTCTTTTTCACTCCCTCTCTCTCTCTCTCTCTCTCTCTCTCTCTTACTCTCTCTCTCTCTCTCTCTTACTCTCTCTCTCTGTCTCTCTCTCTCTCTCTCTCTCTCTCTCTCTGTCTCTCTCTCTGTCTCTCTATCTCTCTCCCTCTCTCTCTCTCCCTCTCTCTCCCTCTCCCTCTCTCTCTCTCTCTCTCTGTCTCTCTCTCTGTCCCTCTCTCTCTCTCTCTCTCTCTCTCTCTCTCTCTCTCTGTCTCTCTCTGTCTCTCTCTCTCTCTCTCTCTCTCTGTCTCTCTCTCTCTCTCTCTCTCCCTCTCGCTCTCTCTCTGTCTCTGTCTCTCTCTCTCTCTCTCTCTCTCTCTCTCTCTCTCTCCCTCTCTCTGTCTCTTCCTTCAGACAGAGAGGAATAATGAGGCAGGAGGATGCTCATCAACCAGTCAGTCACAGAAAGAGAAGTTTATCTTCAGGGCTCCAGTCCTCTGACAGACAGCTTCCCATGTCCTCGTTCCTCCCAGTAGAGGAAGGGAATCAGACTGCTATCATTTTCTTTTCGTCTCTCTGTCAATTCAATATATTAATAGCAAACTCAGTACAAAATAACTGCACACAAAGAATTACAGAATATTAATCTTTACATTTAGAGCAACCTTTCAGTGTTTTTTTTTTTTTTGAGTAAATGTTTTTAAAGGATTGGTTTATTCAGATGTGATTCAGTTTATTCAAAGACATTCACACATTTGAAGAACATGCATTTACTAAATGCATTGCATTACTTCAATATCTCACCTTGTTTATAGGTAGACGTATTTCTCCCCTGACACCTTTTAACCTCAAAGTACTGCTAACTTTCAAATGAAAACCTCATGTCTGTCTTTAAGGAGAGATGTTGTTGACTGTTTATTTGTTTGGTTGGGTATAAAGTCGTCCCCCCCCCCCATCTGCAGATGTCTGTGTGGGGTAATGAACAAGCAGAGAAGCAGGAGTCTCTCAGTAGCTGGAGAGAGAGAGAGACAGAGAGAGAGACAGAGAGAGAGAGACAGAGAGAGAGAGAGAGAGAGAGAGACAGAGAGAGAGAGAGACAGAGAGAGAGAGGGACTGAGAGAGAGAGAGAGAGAGAGAGAGAGAGAGAGAGAGAGAGAGAGAGAGAGACAGAGACAGAGAGAGAGAGAGAGAGAGAGAGAGAGAGAGAGAGAGAGAGAGAGAGACAGAGAGACAGAGAGACAGAGAGAGAGAGAGAGAGAGAGAGAGAGAGAGAGAGAGAGAGAGAGGTTAGCCCCTTCATGTTCCAATATCTCCTGGGGGACTAAACAACAGAATTGTTTCTGTTTGGCACGTACACAACCTCTTCGGTCTTTGTATTAAACACATGAATAATTCATGTCTATTCCAATTGTGTGGGAAAGTGTCAATAGGGTATTTGCCCATTAACTATGAGACTGTAAATATTAGGAGCTACACAACAGATAATACATGTTCTCTGAGAAAACATCAACTACAAACAATGTTCAAAAACAGATCTGGATGTATTCTAATGAGATTAAAGATTCGGCGTCCTCATAACCCCCTTTTTGGTTACTGTGAGCACGAAGGAACATCTAACTGACAGATCAGGGGATCTCAAAAAAAACACCGGCAAGACTTGAGGTACACACAATCTGATGAGGTACACACAATCTGATGAGGTATACACAATCTGATGAGGTACACACAATCTGATGAGGTACACACAATCTGATGAGGTATACACAATCTAATGAGGTACACACAATTTGATGAGGTACACACACAATCTGATAAGGTATACACAATCTGATGAGGTACACACAATTTGATGAGGTACACACAATCTGATGAGGTACACACACAATCTGATGAGGTACACACAATCTGATGAGGTACGCACAATCTGATGAGGTATACACAATCTGATGAGGTACACACAATCTGTTGAGGTATACACAATCTGTTGAGGTATACACAATCTGATGAGGTACACACAATTTGATGAGGTACACACACAATCTGATAAGGTATACACAATCTGATGAGGTACACACAATTTGATGAGGTACACACAATCTGATGAGGTACACACACAATCTGATGAGGTACACACACAATCTGATGAGGTACACACACAATCTGATGAGGTATACACAATCTGATGAGGTACACACAATCTGATGAGGTACACACAATCTGATGAGGTATACACAATCTAATGAGGTACACACAATTTGATGAGGTACACACACAATCTGATAAGGTATACACAATCTGATGAGGTACACACAATTTGATGAGGTACACACAATCTGATGAGGTACACACACAATCTGATGAGGTACACACAATCTGATGAGGTACGCACAATCTGATGAGGTATACACAATCTGATGAGGTACACACAATCTGTTGAGGTATACACAATCTGTTGAGGTATACACAATCTGATGAGGTACACACAATTTGATGAGGTACACACACAATCTGATAAGGTATACACAATCTGATGAGGTACACACAATTTGATGAGGTACACACAATCTGATGAGGTACACACACAATCTGATGAGGTACACACACAATCTGATGAGGTACACACACAATCTGATGAGGTATACACAATCTGATGAGGTACACACAATCTGTTGAGGTATACACAATCTGTTGAGGTATACACAATCTGATGAGGTACACACAATTTGATGAGGTACACACAATCTGTTGAGGTATTCACAATCTGATGAGGTACACACAATCTGATGAGGTACACACAATCTGATGAGGTACACACACAATCTGATGAGGTACACACAATCTGATGAGGTACGCACAATCTGATGAGGTATACACAATCTGATGAGGTATACACAATCTGTTGAGGTATACACAATCTGTTGAGGTATACACAATCTGTTGAGGTATACACAATCTGATGAGGTACACACAATCTGATGAGGTACACACAATCTGATGAGGTACACACAATCTGATGAGGTACACACAATCTGATGAGGTACACACAATATGATGAGGTACACACAATCTGATGAGGTACACACAATATGATGAGGTACACACACAATCTGATGAGGTATACACAATCTGATGAGGTACACACAATATGATGAGGTATACACAATCTGATGAGGTACACACACAATCTGATGAGGTACACACACAATCTGATGAGGTATACACAATCTGATGAGGTACACACAATCTGTTGAGGTATACACAATCTGTTGAGGTATACACAATCTGATGAGGTACACACAATTTGATGAGGTACACACAATCTGTTGAGGTATTCACAATCTGATGAGGTACACACAATCTGATGAGGTACACACAATCTGATGAGGTACACACACAATCTGATGAGGTACACACAATCTGATGAGGTATACACAATCTGATGAGGTACACACAATCTGATGAGGTATACACAATCTGATGAGGTACACACAATCTGATGAGGTACACACAATTTGATGAGGTACAGACAATCTGTTGAGGTATTCACAATCTGATGAGGTACACACAATCTGATGAGGTACACACACAATCTGATGAGGTACACACAATCTGATGAGGTACACACAATCTGATGAGGTACACGCAATCTGATGAGGTACACACAATCTGATGAATACACAGGGAGATACAGTGCGTTGTAACTCAGGGTCATTAGTTATTGCATACTTCCTCAACATTGTAAGGGGGGGGGGCAGCCTGTTTGAATAGTGAGAGGGGGTGTAATAAGTAAGACTGTGAGAATTTAAATAATTAAAACCCATGGAAAACATATTGTTTTCATTTAGAGTGTTTAATTAAATAAATGAGGATGAAAACAGATTGTAGCATACGTACACAGCCCTATTAAAGCCAGAGGAGCTGCTGGTTAGTTAACAGAAACCATGTGTTCAAAGGCAGGTGTTAGCTAACCCACAACACCCCCTAACACCCCCCAACACCCCCAACACCCCCTAACACCCACAACACCCCCCAACACCCCCACAACACCCCCCAACACCCCAACACCCCCCCCCCAACACCCACAACACCCCCCAACACCCCAACACCCCCTAACACCACCAACACCCCCTAACACCCACAACACCCCCCAACACCCCCTAACACCACCTAACACCCACAACACCCCCCAACACCCCAACACCCCCTAACACCCCCAACACCCCCCAACACCCCCACAACACCCCCTAACATCCTAACCCCCCTAACATCCTAACACCCCCAACACCCCCCAACACCCCAACACCCCCTAACACCCCCACAACACCCCCTAACATCCTAATACCCCTAACATCCTAACACCCCCTAACATCCTAACACCCCCCCAACACCCCCTAACACCCCCAACACCCCCCAACACCCCCCAACACCCCCTAACACCCCCAACACCCCCCAACACCCCCAACACCCCCCAACACCCCAGCACCCCCTAACACCCACAACACCCCCAACACCCCCCAACACCCCCCAACACCCCCAACACCCCCCAACACCCCAACACCCCCTAACACCCACAACACCCCCAACACCCCCCAACACCCCCCAACACCCACAACACCCCAACACCCCAACACCCCCTAACACCCCCAACACCCCCCAACACCCCCACAACACCCCCTAACATCCTAACCCCCCTAACATCCTAACACCCCCTAACATCCTAACCCCCCTAACATCCTAACACCCCCTAACATCCTAACACCCCCCCAACACCCCAACACCCCCCAACACCCCCAACACCCCCTAACATCCTAACCCCCCCTAACATCCTAACACCCCCTAACATCCTAACCCCCCCTAACATCCTAACCCCCCCTAACATCCTAACACCCCCTAACATCCTAACCCCCCCTAACATCCTAACCCCCCCTAACATCCTAACACCCCCTAACACCCCCTAACATCCTAACCCCCCCTAACATCCTAACCCCCCCTAACATCTTAACACCCCCTAACCACCCCTAACATCTTAACACCCCCTAACCCCCCCTAACATCCTAACACCCCCTAACATCCTAACACCCCCTAACATCCTAACCCCCCCTAACATCCTAACCCCCCCAAACATCCTAACACCCCCTAACACCCCCTAACATCCTAACCCCCCCTAACATCCTAACCCCCTCTAACATCCTAACACCCCCTAACATCCTAACCCCCCCTAACATCCTAACACCCCCTAACACCCCCAACACCCCCTAACATCCTAACCCCCTCCTAACACCCAAACCCTCCCTAACCCCCCCTAACACCCTAACACCCCCTAACATCCTAACACCCCCTAACACCCCCAACACCCCCTAACATCCTAACCCCCCCTAACACCCTAACATCCTAACACCCCCTAACATCCTAACACCCCCTAACACCCTAACCCTCCCTAATACCCCCTCACCCCCCTAACATCCTAACACCCCCTAACACCCTAACCCCCCCTAACACCCTAACCCCCCCAACCCCCTAAGCCCTAACCTCCCCTAATGGTGTTATGGGGTGTTAGGGGGTATTAGGAGGTTAGGGGGGTTAGGGTATTAGGGGGTATTAGGGGGTGTTGTGGGGTTAGAGGGTTGGGGGGTTAGAGGGGGTTGGGCAGGACAGCCAGGCTGGCCCCATCTCTCTGTCTCTGCCCAGGGGAGGGTGTCACTACGGCAGGACAGCCAGGCTGGCCCCATCTCTCTGTCTCTGCCCAGGGGAGGGTGTCACTACGGCAGGACAGCCAGGTTGGCCCCATCTCTCTGTCTCTGCCCAGGGGAGGGTGTCACTAGGGCAGGACAGCCAGGCGGGTACACAGTAATTGACACCTTCCTTGACATTCACACGCGAACACACACACACACGCACACACGCATGCATTTCTAATAGCCCGGACCATCTTGCTCCTGCCTCAGGGGTACCTCACTCAAGGCTCTCTGGGAGACACGGTGCCCTGCAGGTCACACCATTCTCTGGGATCAGGGGCAAAACAAGCAATACGTGCTCCGGCCTAGCCAAGCAAACCACCACACACACCACAGCAGGATGACTAGACAATACATCCACTGTTGTAAGATAAGTAGAGATAGAGACATGAGCAGGTAAAATGCTTTACATAGATGTTTGGTAATGACCAGGTGAACAAAGGCAGTTTACCTGATAAACAGAACAGGGCAGTTTACCTGATAAACAGAACAGGGCAGTTTACCTGATAAACAGAACAAGGCAGTTTACCTGATAAACAGAACAGGGCAGTTTACCTGATAAACAGAACAGGGCAGTTTACCTGATGAACAGAACAAGGCAGTTTACCTGATAAACAGAACAGGGCAGTTTACCTGATAAACAGAACAGGGCAGTTTACCTGATAAACAGAACAAGGCAGTTTACCTGA
The DNA here is from genome assembly GCF_013265735.2 of Oncorhynchus mykiss. Classification (NCBI taxonomy): domain Eukaryota; kingdom Metazoa; phylum Chordata; class Actinopteri; order Salmoniformes; family Salmonidae; genus Oncorhynchus; species Oncorhynchus mykiss. Next base: position 95,449,381 of record NC_048570.1, on the reverse strand, counting down.
TAAACAGAACAGGGCAGTTTACCTGATAAACAGAACAAGGCAGTTTACCTGATAAACAGAACAGGGCAGTTTACCTGATAAACAGAACAAGGCAGTTTACCTGATAAACAGAACAAAGGCAGTTTACCTGATAAACAGAACAAGGCAGTTTACCTGATAAACAGAAAAGGGCAGTTTACCTGATAAACAGAACAGGGCAGTTTACCTGATAAACAGAACAGGGCAGTTTACCTGATAAACAGAACAAGGCAGTTTACCTGATAAACAGAACAGGGCAGTTTACCTGATAAACAGAACAGGGCAGTTTACCTGATAAACAGAACAAGGCAGTTTACCTGATAAACACTGAAGACTCTGTTCAATCTGGATGGCTGAAGCTTTACTTAGATGTTTGGTAATGACCAGGCAAACAAGGCAGTTTACCTGATAAACAGAACAGGGCAGTTTACCTGATAAACAGAACAAGGCAGTTTACCTGATAAACAGAACAAAGGCAGTTTACCTGATAAACAGAACAAGGCAGTTTACCTGACAAACAGAACAAGGCAGTTTACCTGATAAACAGAACTAGGCAGATTATCTGAGAAACAGAACAAGGCAGTTTACCTGATAAACAGAACAGGGCAGTTTACCTGATAAACACTGAAGACTGTTCAATCTGGATGGAAGATGCTTTACTAGATGTTTGGTAATGACCAGGCGAACCAAGACAGTTTACCTGATAAACAGAACAAGACAGTTTACCTGATAAACAGAACAGGGCAGTTTACCTGATAAACAGAACAAGACAGTTTACCTGATAAACAGAACAAGACAGTTTACCTGATAAACAGAACAAGGCAGTTTACCTGATAAACAGAACAAGGCAGTTTACCTGATAAACAGAACAAGACAGTTTACCTGATAAACACTGAAGACTCTGTTCAATCTGGATGGCTGAAGCTTTCCTAGATGTTTTGTGCGATAGGAATGTAAAGGTCATTTCCAATCGAGTTGACAATACGCAACGTTTTATCGTGAATACGGTCTCCGCTAACATTGCCTTTACGTTGTATTCACACTTTAAAACTGGACGGATTGAACAGAGCCCTGGAGAGGGGGATCCTCAACAACCCCTCAGAACACTGTATCCACCCAGCTAATTAGGGAAAGGTAAACCACAGTACCAATCACTGATTAATCTGTCACACAGCGCCGCAGACCACACAGAGCGGCCATCTTGGGTTGTGCTCCTCTCGCGGTTATTGGTGCTCTGAGTAAATTAATCCCTCCACTGAAGACCAGCGCAGTGATTTAGCCATGGGTTAATTAAACATTTACATCTAGATGCCTGGCAATCTATTGTACCGGGAGGTAATTTATACCATCAATATGCACTTTAATCAGAAACTACAGGAGGGCATATGTTTGCATGCTCCCTGCTAATTGGCACCACGCTGGCTTGTGGCGCTGCTGCTGTTTGGGATTGAGAGGGATTGCGGGATAGTAAAGTCCCTGTTACTGTGACGTAGTTCGCTCCATCAGAGGCATAGTCTGTGTTACTGTCGTCGTTCTAGATCAGGCCTGCTGTTTTGGTGGATGGGAGAGGGATAGTGAATTGCCGTATTAAAACAACAATCAATGCAATGCCCCTGCAACCAACAGGCAGTAGATCAGACCCAATATCTCGTGTTCTCTATCCCAGGTTACATGAGGAGGAAACAGGAAGGGCTGATTCTCTAATAGATCCGTTTGGGTGAGATTCAAGAAACCTATTTACTATGTACTATGTAAGCCACATTTTAATGATCACACTTTAGATTCTTCAAAAAGCCACCATTTGCCTTGATGACAGCTTTGCACACTCTTGGCATTCTCTCAACCAGCTTCACCTGGAATGCTTTTTCCAACAGTCTCGAGCGAGTTCCCACATATGCTGAGCACTTGTTGGCTGCTTTTCCTTCACTCTGCGGTCCAACTCATCCCAAACCATCTCAATTGGGTTGAAGTCGGGGGTCATTGTGGAGGCCAGGTCATCTGATGGAGCACTCCATCACTCTATCTACTTCAAATAGCCCTTACACAGCTTGGAGGTGTGTTTTAGGTCAGTGTCCTATTGAAAAACAAATGATAGTCCCACTAAACGCAAACCAGATGGGATGGCGTATCACTGCAGAATGCTGTGGTAGCCATGCTGGTTAAGTGTGCCTTGAATTCTAAATAAATTACTGACAGTGTCACCAGCAAATCACCCCCACACATCACACCTCCTCCTCCATGCTTCACGGTGGGAACCACAAATGCGGAGATCATCCGTTCACCTACTCCACGTCTCACAAAGACACAGCGGTTGGATCCAAAAATCTAAAATTTTGACCTATCAGATCAAAGGACAGATTTCCACCGGTCTAATGTCCATTGCTCGTGTTTCTTTGCCCAAGCAAGTCTCTTCTTCTTATTGGTGTCCTTCAGTAGTGGTTTCTTTGCAGTAATTCAACCACGAAGGCCTGATTCACACAGTCTCCTCTGAACAGTTGATGTTGAGATGTGTCTTTTACTTGAAATCAGTGAAGCGTTTATTTGCGCTGC
>NC_048570.1:95439313-95441813 GCF_013265735.2 Oncorhynchus mykiss | reverse complement strand
AGCGGTAAGGAAGGCCGTTGCATTGAGATAATGAAAGGAAAATATATACAGGTGATGATTTGTATTTACTGTGATATATATTTTTCATTTTTTAAATTTATTTAACCTTTATTTAACTAGACTAAGTCGGTTTAGAATTAATTCTTATTTAAAATGACGGCCCACCAAAAGGCAAACGGCCTCCTGCGGGGATGGGAGCCTGGGATAGAAAAATAAAATATATAGGACAAAACTAACATCACGACAAGAGAGACAACACAGCATAAAGAGAGACCTAAGACAACAACATAGCATGGCAACAACACAACACTACATAAAGAGAGACCTAAGACAACAACATAGCATGGCAGCAACACAACACAGCATAAAGAGAGACCTAAGACAACATCATAGCATGGCAACAACACAACACTACATAAAGAGAGACCGAAGACAACATCATAGCATGGCAGCAGCACATGACAACACAGCATGGTAACAACACAATCTGAGAAACACTACTGACCCAACAATAGATAAAGACAGAGACACCACAACACTACATAAAGAGAGACCTAAGACAACAACATAGCATGGCAGCAACACATGACAACACAGCACGTTGGCAACACAACATGAAAACAACATGGCAGCAACACAACATGGTAGCAACACAACATGGTAGCAGCACAACATGGTAGCAGCACAACATGGCAGCAACACAACATGGCAGCAACACAACATGGCAGCAACACAACATGGCAGCAACACAACATGGCAGCAACACAACATGGTAGCAGCACCACATGGTAGCAACACAACATGGTAGCAACACAACATGGCAGCAACACAACATGGTAGCAGCACCACATGGTAGCAACACAACATGGTAGCAACACAACATGGCAGCAACACAACATGGTAGCAGCACAACATGGTAGCAACACAACATGAAAACAACATGGCAGCAACACAACATGGTAGCAGCACCACATGGTAGCAACACAACATGGCAGCAACACAACATGAAAACAACATGGCAGCAACACAACATGGTAGCAGCACCACATGGTAGCAACACAACATGGCAGCAACACAACATGAAAACAACATGGTAGCAACACAACATGGTAGCAGCACAACATGGCAGCAGCACCACATGGTAGCAGCACAACATGGTAGCAACACAACATGGCAGCAACACAACATGGCAGTAACACAACATGGTAGCAGCACAACATGGTAGAAGAACCACATGGTAGCAGAACCACATGGTAGCAGCACAAACCATGGCACAAACATTATTGGACACAGACAACATCACAAAGGGTAAGAAGGTCGAGACAACAATACATCACGCAAAGCAGCCACAACTATCAGTAAGTGTCCTCGATTGAGTCTTTGAATTAATCAGTAGTTTAACAATGTCGTTCAAACAATGTATTTAAATGACATGTCTGTGCTCCGTGAGATAAAACACATACAGTGACAATGTTGTCAAAATCACATATGACAAAAGCAAAAGGTGATGGGATCCTGAGTGGCGCTGCGGTCTAAGACACTGCATTGCAGTGCTAGAGGCGTCACTACAGGCCAGGGTTCGATCCCGGGCTGTATCACAACTGGCCGTGATCGGGAACATCAACCCCGTAGAATATCAACCCTATAGAACATCACTATAGAACATTAACCATATAGAACATTAACCATATAGAACATCACTATAGAACATCACTATAGAACATCACTATAGAACATTAACCATATAGAACATGACTATAGAACATCAACCAGGTCGCAATTGTAAATGAGAACTTGTTCTCAATTTGCCTACCTGGTTAAATAAAGGGGAAATAAAAATAAAAACTAAAATCCTATAGAACATCAACCCCATAGAACAGCAATCCTATAGAACATCACTATAGAACATCACTATAGAACAGGGATGAGCATCTCTGATGGGGATGGGGACAAAAATTCCCCAGAACTCATCTTGAAGGTCTGCGTGACCAACATCCATAGACAATGTATACTACAAGTTTAGATAGCTGGCATGTTGCCTGCAGGAATGTCCACCAGAGCTGTTGCCAGAGAATTTAATGTTAATTTCTCTACCATAAGCCGCCTCCAACTGGCCTCACAACCGCAAACCACGTGTATGGGCCTTGTGTGGGCGAGCGGTTTGCTGATGTCAACATTATGAATTGAGTTAGCCTTGGTGGCGGTGGGGTTATGGTATGGGCAGGCAGGCATAAGCTATTGACAAAGAACACAATTGCATTTTATCGATGGCAATTTGAATGCAGAGATCCTGAGGCCCATTTTCATGCCATTCATCTGCCGTCTTCACCTCAAGTTTCAGCATGATAATGCACTGTCGCATGTCGCAAGGATCTGTACACAATTCCTGGAAGCTGAAAATATCCCAATTCTTCCATGGCCTGCATACTCACCAGACATGTCACCCATTGAGCATGTTCGGGATGCTCTGGATCGACATGTATGACAAAGTGTTCCAGTT
>NC_048570.1:95384313-95434313 GCF_013265735.2 Oncorhynchus mykiss | reverse complement strand
CATCTACGCTGTTAGAAATGCTGTGTATGGTTTTGCTATGACAACGGGGAAGGGCATAGCAACGAATACATCACAGGATTATTCCCTTAATGGATGCATCCAAAATGGCCCCCTATTCCCTATATAGTGCACTACTTTTGGCCACAGTCCATGGCACCCTATTCCCTACATAGTGCACTACTTTTGACCACAGTCCATGGCACCCTATTCCCTACATAGTGCACTACTTTTGACCACAGTCCATGGCACCCTATTCCCTATATAGTGCACTACTTTTGACCACAGTCCATGGCACCCTATTCCCTACATAGTGCACTACTTTTGACCACAGTCCATGGCACCCTATTCCCTACATAGTGCACTACTTTTGACCACAGTCCATGGCACCCTATTCCCTACATAGTGCACTACTTTTGACCACAGTCCATGGCACCCTATTCCCTATATAGTGCACTACTTTTGACCACAGTCCATGGCACCCTATTCCCTACATAGTGCACTACTTTTGACCACAGTCCATGGCACCCTATTCCCTACATAGTGCACTACTTTTGACCACAGTCCATGGCACCCTATTCCCTACATAGTGCACTACTTTTGACCACAATCCATGGCACGCTATTCCCTACATAGTGCACTACTTTTAACCACAGTCAATGCACCCTATTCCCTATATAGTGCACTACTTTGGACCAGAGCCCTATGACACCCTATTCCCTATATAGTGCACTACTTTTGCCCAAAGCCCTATGGCACCCTATTCCCTATATAGTGCACTACTTTTGCCCAAAGCCCTATGGCACCCTATTCCCTATATAGTGCACCACTTTTGACCACAGTCCATGGCACCCTATTCCCTACATAGTGCACTACTTTTAACCACAGTCAATGCACCCTATTCCCTATATAGTGCACTACTTTGGACCAGAGCCCTATGACACCCTATTCCCTATATAGTGTACTACTTTTGCCCAAAGCCCTATGAGAGTATAGGACCCTATACAGGTTAAATAGCATGTCATCTGGTACACAGGCCGTGTCTGAATATGTTTATGGGTACAGGACAATAACTCAGGGTAACAAAAAATAAGACGTCTCTGAGTGGACAATAAGGTATTAATCATATAACTCAGTACTCCGTCTCCTCTCCCGCCGCCTGTCTCTCGTCGCCACCGCACGGAGAACGAACATCTCTCGGGCCCGACCGGCTGTGGATTCACGCCTATTTGTTTTACCGTTCGTTTCCTGAACTGTACTGGTTCTGATCCAATGTACTGGTCTTCCTACAGTACGTTCGTTTGGTTTCCTGCTGTCTGCATTTGAACAGGTTGTAAAAAAATGAAATAAAATACACCTTAATTCCTAGCGTCATCGCAGTGCTGTGGAATGGATATAGAGCCAACTGCACAAGGCTCATTTGAAAATGCTGGAAAATAGGTCACTCAAAAAAAAAGAAGAAGAGTGAAATGTGTCCTGACTAATGGGTAACAAAACAACGCATGGTAAAGGAAGCCAGGATTGGGCCAGTCAGTGCCAGAGGAAGATGCCCATATTTGACTTGGTATCACAGACATATGGCTAGTCGTCACCGTGGTAACAGTGGCCGGGGGGGTATGGGTTTTTTAACATCCCTTCGTCTCTATGGCAGGACTACAAAGGGAGAGGAGTTGGGGTTTGTGTGTTGTTGGGCTGTGTGTGCTCTCACTCTGCCAGTAACTCGTTAAATATGATACAGAAAGCTGAATTAACAGTGTGAGAGGGCTTGGGGACGGAAATAGCAGTAAGCACTGAGGACATACAAACAGAGACGAAAGACAGTTATGGCTATAGAGATAGACCGTTATGACTATAGTGATAGACAGTTATGACTATAGAGATAGAAAGTTATAACTATAGAGATAGACAGTTATGACTATAGTATTATTGTAGAGATAGACAGTTATGACTATAGAGATAGACAGTTATGACTATAGAGATAGACAGTTATGACTATAGAGATAGACAGTTATGACTATAGAGATAGACAGTTATGACTATAGAGATAGACAGTTATGACTATAGAGATAGACAGTTATGACTATAGAGATAGACAGTTATGACTATAGTATTACTGTAGAGATAGACAGTTATGACTATAGAGATAGACAGTTATGACTATAGAGATAGACAGTTCTGACTATAGAGATAGACAGTTATGACTATAGTATTACTGTAGAGATGGACAGTTATGACTATAGAGATAGACAGTTCTGACTATAGAGATAGACAGTTATGACTATAGTATTACTGTAGAGATAGACAGTTATGACTATAGAGATAGACAGTTCTGACTATAGAGATAGACAGTTATGACTATAGTATTACTGTAGAGATAGACAGTTATAACTATAGAGATAGACAGTTATGGCTATAGAGATAGACAGTTATGACAATAGAGAGAGACAGTTATGACTATAGAGATAGAAAGTTATGACTATAGAGATAGACAGTTATGACTATAGAGATAGACAGTTATGACTATAGAGATAGACAGTTATGACTATAGAGATAGACAGTTATGACTATAGAGATAGAAAGTTATAACTATAGAGATAGACAGTTCTGACTATATAGATAGACAGTTATGACTATAGAGATAGACAGTTATGGCTATAGAGATAGACAGTTATGACAATAGAGAGAGACAGTTATGACTATAGAGATAGAAAGTTATGACTATAGAGAGAGACAGTTATTGCTATAGAGATAGACAGTTATGACTATAGAGATAGACAGTTATGACTATAGAGATAGACAGTTATGACAATAGAGAGAGACAGTTATGACTATAGAGATAAACAGTTATGACTATAGAGATAGACAGTTATGACTATAGTATTACTGTAGAGATAGACAGTTATGACTATAGAGATAGACAGTTATGACTATAGTATTACTGTAGAGATAGACAGTTATGACTATAGAGATAGACAGTTATGACTATAGAGATAGACAGTTCTGACTATAGAGATAGACAGTTCTGACTATAGAGATAGACAGTTATGACTATAGTATTACTGTAGAGATAGACAGTTATGACTATAGAGATAGACAGTTCCGACTATATAGATAGACAGTTATGACTATAGAGATAGACAGTTATGACAATAGAGAGAGACAGTTATGACTATAGAGATAGACAGTTATGACTATAGAGATAGACAGTTATGACTATAGAGATAGACAGTTATGACAATAGAGAGAGACAGTTATGACTATAGAGATAGACAGTTATGACTATAGAGATAGACAGTTATGACTATAGAGATAGACAGTTATGACTATAGAGATAGACAGTTATGACTATAGAGATAGACAGTTATGACAATAGAGAGAGACAGTTATGACTATAGTATTACTGTAGAGATAGACAGTTATGACTATAGTATTACTGTAGAGATAGACAGTTATGACTATAGAGATAGACAGTTATGACTATAGAGATAGACAGTTATGACTATAGAGATAGACAGTTATGACTATAGAGATAGACAGTTATGACTATAGAGATAGACAGTTATGACTATAGAGATAGACAGTTATGACAATAGAGATAGACCGTTATGACTATAGTGATAGACAGTTATGACTATAGAGATAGAAAGTTATAACTATAGAGATAGACAGTTATGACTATAGTATTATTGTAGAGATAGACAGTTATGACTATAGAGATAGACAGTTATGACTATAGAGATAGACAGTTATGACTATAGAGATAGACAGTTATGACTATAGAGATAGACAGTTATGACTATAGAGATAGACAGTTATGACTATAGAGATAGACAGTTATGACTATAGAGATAGACAGTTATGACTATAGTATTACTGTAGAGATAGACAGTTATGACTATAGAGATAGACAGTTATGACTATAGAGATAGACAGTTCTGACTATAGAGATAGACAGTTATGACTATAGTATTACTGTAGAGATGGACAGTTATGACTATAGAGATAGACAGTTCTGACTATAGAGATAGACAGTTATGACTATAGTATTACTGTAGAGATAGACAGTTATGACTATAGAGATAGACAGTTCTGACTATAGAGATAGACAGTTATGACTATAGTATTACTGTAGAGATAGACAGTTATAACTATAGAGATAGACAGTTATGGCTATAGAGATAGACAGTTATGACAATAGAGAGAGACAGTTATGACTATAGAGATAGAAAGTTATGACTATAGAGATAGACAGTTATGACTATAGAGATAGACAGTTATGACTATAGAGATAGACAGTTATGACTATAGAGATAGACAGTTATGACTATAGAGATAGACAGTTATGACTATAGAGATAGACAGTTATGACTATAGTATTATTGTAGAGATAGACAGTTATGACTATAGAGATAGACAGTTATGACTATAGAGATAGACAGTTATGACTATAGAGATAGACAGTTATGACTATAGAGATAGACAGTTATGACTATAGAGATAGACAGTTATGACTATAGAGATAGACAGTTATGACTATAGAGATAGACAGTTATGACTATAGAGATAGACAGTTATGACTATAGAGATAGACAGTTATGACTATAGAGATAGACAGTTATGACTATAGAGATAGACAGTTATGACTATAGAGATAGACAGTTATGACTATAGAGATAGACAGTTATGACAATAGAGAGAGACAGTTATGACTATAGTATTACTGTAGAGATAGACAGTTATGACTATAGTATTACTGTAGAGATAGACAGTTATGACTATAGAGATAGACAGTTATGACTATAGAGATAGACAGTTATGACTATAGAGATAGACAGTTATGACTATAGAGATAGACAGTTATGACTATAGAGATAGACAGTTATGACTATAGAGATAGACAGTTATGACAATAGAGATAGACCGTTATGACTATAGTGATAGACAGTTATGACTATAGAGATAGAAAGTTATAACTATAGAGATAGACAGTTATGACTATAGTATTATTGTAGAGATAGACAGTTATGACTATAGAGATAGACAGTTATGACTATAGAGATAGACAGTTATGACTATAGAGATAGACAGTTATGACTATAGAGATAGACAGTTATGACTATAGAGATAGACTGTTATGACTATAGAGATAGACAGTTATGACTATAGAGATAGACAGTTATGACTATAGTATTACTGTAGAGATAGACAGTTATGACTATAGAGATAGACAGTTATGACTATAGAGATAGACAGTTCTGACTATAGAGATAGACAGTTATGACTATAGTATTACTGTAGAGATGGACAGTTATGACTATAGAGATAGACAGTTCTGACTATAGAGATAGACAGTTATGACTATAGTATTACTGTAGAGATAGACAGTTATGACTATAGAGATAGACAGTTCTGACTATAGAGATAGACAGTTATGACTATAGTATTACTGTAGAGATAGACAGTTATAACTATAGAGATAGACAGTTATGGCTATAGAGATAGACAGTTATGACAATAGAGAGAGACAGTTATGACTATAGAGATAGAAAGTTATGACTATAGAGATAGACAGTTATGACTATAGAGATAGACAGTTATGACTATAGAGATAGACAGTTATGACTATAGAGATAGACAGTTATGACTATAGAGATAGAAAGTTATAACTATAGAGATAGACAGTTCTGACTATATAGATAGACAGTTATGACTATAGAGATAGACAGTTATGGCTATAGAGATAGACAGTTATGACAATAGAGAGAGACAGTTATGACTATAGAGATAGAAAGTTATGACTATAGAGAGAGACAGTTATTGCTATAGAGATAGACAGTTATGACTATAGAGATAGACAGTTATGACTATAGAGATAGACAGTTATGACAATAGAGAGAGACAGTTATGACTATAGAGATAAACAGTTATGACTATAGAGATAGACAGTTATGACTATAGTATTACTGTAGAGATAGACAGTTATGACTATAGAGATAGACAGTTATGACTATAGTATTACTGTAGAGATAGACAGTTATGACTATAGAGATAGACAGTTATGACTATAGAGATAGACAGTTCTGACTATAGAGATAGACAGTTCTGACTATAGAGATAGACAGTTATGACTATAGTATTACTGTAGAGATAGACAGTTATGACTATAGAGATAGACAGTTCCGACTATATAGATAGACAGTTATGACTATAGAGATAGACAGTTATGACAATAGAGAGAGACAGTTATGACTATAGAGATAGACAGTTATGACTATAGAGATAGACAGTTATGACTATAGAGATAGACAGTTATGACAATAGAGAGAGACAGTTATGACTATAGAGATAGACAGTTATGACTATAGAGATAGACAGTTATGACTATAGAGATAGACAGTTATGACTATAGAGATAGACAGTTATGACTATAGAGATAGACAGTTATGACAATAGAGAGAGACAGTTATGACTATAGTATTACTGTAGAGATAGACAGTTATGACTATAGTATTACTGTAGAGATAGACAGTTATGACTATAGAGATAGACAGTTATGACTATAGAGATAGACAGTTATGACTATAGAGATAGACAGTTATGACTATAGAGATAGACAGTTATGACTATAGAGATAGACAGTTATGACTATAGAGATAGACAGTTATGACAATAGAGATAGACAGTTATGACTATAGTATTACTGTAGAGATAGACAGTTATGACTATAGTATTACTGTAGAGATAGACAGTTATGACTATAGAGATAGACAGTTATGACTATAGAGACAGACAGTTCTGACTATAGAGATAGACAGTTATGACTATAGTATTACTGTAGAGATAGACAGTTATGACTATAGAGATAGACAGTTCCGACTATATAGATAGACAGTTATGACTATAGAGATAGACAGTTATGACTATAGAGATAGACAGTTATGACTATAGTATTACTGTAGAGATAGACAGTTATGACTATAGAGATAGACAGTTATGACTATAGAGATAGACAGTTATGACTATAGTATTACTGTAGAGATAGACAGTTATGACTATAGAGATAGACAGTTCCGACTATATAGATAGACAGTTATGACTATAGAGATAGACAGTTATGACTATAGAGATAGACAGTTATGACAATAGAGAGAGACAGTTATGACTATAGAGATAGACAGTTATGACTATAGTATTGTTATAGAGATAGACAGTTATGGCTATAGAGATGGACAGTTATGACTATAGAGATAGACAGTTATGACAATAGAGAGAGACAGTTATGACTATAGAGATAGACAGTTATGACTATAGAGATAGACAGTTATGACTATAGAGATAGACAGTTATGACAATAGAGAGAGACAGTTCTGACTATAGAGATAGACAGTTATGACTATAGTATTACTGTAGAGATAGACAGTTATGACTATAGAGATAGACAGTTCCGACTATATAGATAGACAGTTATGACTATAGAGATAGACAGTTATGACTATAGAGATAGACAGTTATGACTATAGTATTACTGTAGAGATAGACAGTTATGACTATAGAGATAGACAGTTATGACTATAGAGATAGACAGTTATGACTATAGTATTACTGTAGAGATAGACAGTTATGACTATAGAGATAGACAGTTCCGACTATATAGATAGACAGTTATGACTATAGAGATAGACAGTTATGACTATAGAGATAGACAGTTATGACAATAGAGAGAGACAGTTATGACTATAGAGATAGACAGTTATGACTATAGTATTGTTATAGAGATAGACAGTTATGGCTATAGAGATGGACAGTTATGACTATAGAGATAGACAGTTATGACAATAGAGAGAGACAGTTATGACTATAGAGATAGACAGTTATGACTATAGAGATAGACAGTTATGACTATAGAGATAGACAGTTATGACAATAGAGAGAGACAGTTATGACTATAGAGATAGACAGTTATGACTATAGTATTGTTATAGAGATAGACAGTTATGGCTATAGAGATAGACAGTTATAACTATAGAGATAGACAGTTATGACTATAGAGATAGACAGTTATGACTATAGAGATAGACAGTTATGACTATAGTATTACTGTAGAGATAGACAGTTATGACTATAGTATTACTGTAGAGATAGACAGTTATGACTATAGAGATAGACAGTTCTGACTATAGAGATAGACAGTTATGACTATAGTATTACTGTAGAGATGGACAGTTATGACTATAGAGATAGACAGTTATAACTATAGAGATAGACAGTTATGGCTATAGAGATAGACAGTTATGACAATAGAGATAGACAGTTATGACTATAGAGATAGAAAGTTATGACTATAGAGATAGACAGTTATGACTATAGAGATAGACAGTTATGACTATAGAGATAGACAGTTATGACTATAGAGATAGACAGTTATGACTATAGAGATAGAAAGTTATAACTATAGAGATAGACAGTACTGACTATATAGATAGACAGTTATGACTATAGAGATAGACAGTTATGGCTATAGAGATAGACAGTTATGACAATAGAGAGAGACAGTTATGACTATAGAGATAGAAAGTTATGACTATAGAGAGAGACAGTTATTGCTATAGAGATAGACAGTTATGACTATAGAGATAGACAGTTATGACTATAGAGATAGACAGTTATGACAATAGAGAGAGACAGTTATGACTATAGAGATAAACAGTTATGACTATAGAGATAGACAGTTATGACTATAGTATTACTGTAGAGATAGACAGTTATGACTATAGAGATAGACAGTTATGACTATAGTATTACTGTAGAGATAGACAGTTATGACTATAGAGATAGACAGTTATGACTATAGAGATAGACAGTTCTGACTATAGAGATAGACAGTTATGACTATAGTATTACTGTAGAGATAGACAGTTATGACTATAGTATTATTGTAGAGATAGACAGTTCTGACTATAGTATTACTGTAGAGATAGACAGTTATGACTATAGAGATAGACAGTTCCGACTATATAGATAGACAGTTATGACTATAGAGATAGACAGTTATGACAATAGAGAGAGACAGTTATGACTATAGAGATAGACAGTTATGACTATAGTATTACTGTAGAGATAGACAGTTATGACTATAGTGACTATAGTGACAGTATATGACAGTTATGACAATAGAGAGAGACAGTTATGACTATAGAGATAGAAAGTTATGACTATAGAGATAGACAGTTATGACTATAGAGATAGACAGTTATGACTATAGAGATAGACAGTTATGACTATAGAGATAGACAGTTATGACTATAGAGATAGAAAGTTATAACTATAGAGATAGACAGTTCTGACTATATAGATAGACAGTTATGACTATAGAGATAGACAGTTATGGCTATAGAGATAGACAGTTATGACAATAGAGAGAGACAGTTATGACTATAGAGATAGAAAGTTATGACTATAGAGAGAGACAGTTATTGCTATAGAGATAGACAGTTATGACTATAGAGATAGACAGTTATGACTATAGAGATAGACAGTTATGACAATAGAGATAGACAGTTATGACTATAGTATTACTGTAGAGATAGACAGTTATGACTATAGAGATAGACAGTCATGACTATAGTATTACTGTAGAGATAGACAGTTATGACTATAGAGATAGACAGTTATGACTATAGAGATAGACAGTTCTGACTATAGAGATAGACAGTTATGACTATAGTATTACTGTAGAGATAGACAGTTATGACTATAGAGATAGACAGTTCCGACTATATAGATAGACAGTTATGACTATAGAGATAGACAGTTATGACAATAGAGAGAGACAGTTATGACAATAGAGATAGACAGTTATGACTATAGAGATAGACAGTTATGACTATAGAGATAGACAGTTATGACAATAGAGAGAGACAGTTATGACTATAGAGATAGACAGTTATGACTATAGTATTGTTATAGAGATAGACAGTTATGGCTATAGAGATAGACAGTTATAACTATAGAGATAGACAGTTATGACTATAGAGATAGACAGTTATGACTATAGAGATAGACAGTTATGACTATAGTATTACTGTAGAGATAGACAGTTATGACTATAGTATTACTGTAGAGATAGACAGTTATGACTATAGAGATAGACAGTTATGACTATAGAGATAGACAGTTCTGACTATAGAGATAGACAGTTATGACTATAGTATTACTGTAGAGATAGACAGTTATGACTATAGAGATAGACAGTTCCGACTATATAGATAGACAGTTATGACTATAGAGATAGACAGTTATGACTATAGAGATAGACAGTTATGACTATAGTATTACTGTAGAGATAGACAGTTATGACTATAGAGATAGACAGTTATGACTATAGAGAGAGACAGTTATGACTATAGTATTACTGTAGAGATAGACAGTTATGACTATAGAGATAGACAGTTATGACTATAGAGATAGACAGTTATGACTATAGTATTACTGTAGAGATAGACAGTTATGACTATAGAGATAGACAGTTCCGACTATATAGATAGACAGTTATGACTATAGAGATAGACAGTTATGACTATAGAGATAGACAGTTATGACAATAGAGAGAGACAGTTATGACTATAGAGATAGACAGTTATGACTATAGTATTGTTATAGAGATAGACAGTTATGGCTATAGAGATGGACAGTTATGACTATAGAGATAGACAGTTATGACAATAGAGAGAGACAGTTATGACTATAGAGATAGACAGTTATGACTATAGAGATAGACAGTTATGACTATAGAGATAGACAGTTATGACAATAGAGAGAGACAGTTCTGACTATAGAGATAGACAGTTATGACTATAGTATTACTGTAGAGATAGACAGTTATGACTATAGAGATAGACAGTTCCGACTATATAGATAGACAGTTATGACTATAGAGATAGACAGTTATGACTATAGAGATAGACAGTTATGACTATAGTATTACTGTAGAGATAGACAGTTATGACTATAGAGATAGACAGTTATGACTATAGAGATAGACAGTTATGACTATAGTATTACTGTAGAGATAGACAGTTATGACTATAGAGATAGACAGTTCCGACTATATAGATAGACAGTTATGACTATAGAGATAGACAGTTATGACTATAGAGATAGACAGTTATGACAATAGAGAGAGACAGTTATGACTATAGAGATAGACAGTTATGACTATAGTATTGTTATAGAGATAGACAGTTATGGCTATAGAGATGGACAGTTATGACTATAGAGATAGACAGTTATGACAATAGAGAGAGACAGTTATGACTATAGAGATAGACAGTTATGACTATAGAGATAGACAGTTATGACTATAGAGATAGACAGTTATGACAATAGAGAGAGACAGTTATGACTATAGAGATAGACAGTTATGACTATAGTATTGTTATAGAGATAGACAGTTATGGCTATAGAGATAGACAGTTATAACTATAGAGATAGACAGTTATGACTATAGAGATAGACAGTTATGACTATAGAGATAGACAGTTATGACTATAGTATTACTGTAGAGATAGACAGTTATGACTATAGTATTACTGTAGAGATAGACAGTTATGACTATAGAGATAGACAGTTATGACTATAGAGATAGACAGTTCTGACTATAGAGATAGACAGTTATGACTATAGTATTACTGTAGAGATAGACAGTTATGACTATAGAGATAGACAGTTCCGACTATATAGATAGACAGTTATGACTATAGAGATAGACAGTTATGACTATAGAGATAGACAGTTATGACTATAGTATTACTGTAGAGATAGACAGTTATGACTATAGAGATAGACAGTTATGACTATAGAGAGAGACAGTTATGACTATAGTATTACTGTAGAGATAGACAGTTATGACTATAGAGATAGACAGTTATGACTATAGAGATAGACAGTTATGACTATAGTATTACTGTAGAGATAGACAGTTATGACTATAGAGATAGACAGTTCCGACTATATAGATAGACAGTTATGACTATAGAGATAGACAGTTATGACTATAGAGATAGACAGTTATGACAATAGAGAGAGACAGTTATGACTATAGAGATAGACAGTTATGACTATAGTATTGTTATAGAGATAGACAGTTATGGCTATAGAGATGGACAGTTATGACTATAGAGATAGACAGTTATGACAATAGAGAGAGACAGTTATGACTATAGAGATAGACAGTTATGACTATAGAGATAGACAGTTATGACTATAGAGATAGACAGTTATGACAATAGAGAGAGACAGTTCTGACTATAGAGATAGACAGTTATGACTATAGTATTACTGTAGAGATAGACAGTTATGACTATAGAGATAGACAGTTCCGACTATATAGATAGACAGTTATGACTATAGAGATAGACAGTTATGACTATAGAGATAGACAGTTATGACTATAGTATTACTGTAGAGATAGACAGTTATGACTATAGAGATAGACAGTTATGACTATAGAGATAGACAGTTATGACTATAGTATTACTGTAGAGATAGACAGTTATGACTATAGAGATAGACAGTTCCGACTATATAGATAGACAGTTATGACTATAGAGATAGACAGTTATGACTATAGAGATAGACAGTTATGACAATAGAGAGAGACAGTTATGACTATAGAGATAGACAGTTATGACTATAGTATTGTTATAGAGATAGACAGTTATGGCTATAGAGATGGACAGTTATGACTATAGAGATAGACAGTTATGACAATAGAGAGAGACAGTTATGACTATAGAGATAGACAGTTATGACTATAGAGATAGACAGTTATGACTATAGAGATAGACAGTTATGACAATAGAGAGAGACAGTTATGACTATAGAGATAGACAGTTATGACTATAGTATTGTTATAGAGATAGACAGTTATGGCTATAGAGATAGACAGTTATAACTATAGAGATAGACAGTTATGACTATAGAGATAGACAGTTATGACTATAGAGATAGACAGTTATGACTATAGTATTACTGTAGAGATAGACAGTTATGACTATAGTATTACTGTAGAGATAGACAGTTATGACTATAGAGATAGACAGTTATGACTATAGAGATAGACAGTTCTGACTATAGAGATAGACAGTTATGACTATAGTATTACTGTAGAGATGGACAGTTATGACTATAGAGATAGACAGTTATAACTATAGAGATAGACAGTTATGGCTATAGAGATAGACAGTTATGACAATAGAGATAGACAGTTATGACTATAGAGATAGAAAGTTATGACTATAGAGATAGACAGTTATGACTATAGAGATAGACAGTTATGACTATAGAGATAGACAGTTATGACTATAGAGATAGACAGTTATGACTATAGAGATAGAAAGTTATAACTATAGAGATAGACAGTACTGACTATATAGATAGACAGTTATGACTATAGAGATAGACAGTTATGGCTATAGAGATAGACAGTTATGACAATAGAGAGAGACAGTTATGACTATAGAGATAGAAAGTTATGACTATAGAGAGAGACAGTTATTGCTATAGAGATAGACAGTTATGACTATAGAGATAGACAGTTATGACTATAGAGATAGACAGTTATGACAATAGAGAGAGACAGTTATGACTATAGAGATAAACAGTTATGACTATAGAGATAGACAGTTATGACTATAGTATTACTGTAGAGATAGACAGTTATGACTATAGAGATAGACAGTTATGACTATAGTATTACTGTAGAGATAGACAGTTATGACTATAGAGATAGACAGTTATGACTATAGAGATAGACAGTTCTGACTATAGAGATAGACAGTTATGACTATAGTATTACTGTAGAGATAGACAGTTATGACTATAGTATTATTGTAGAGATAGACAGTTCTGACTATAGTATTACTGTAGAGATAGACAGTTATGACTATAGAGATAGACAGTTCCGACTATATAGATAGACAGTTATGACTATAGAGATAGACAGTTATGACAATAGAGAGAGACAGTTATGACTATAGAGATAGACAGTTATGACTATAGTATTACTGTAGAGATAGACAGTTATGACTATAGTGACTATAGTGACAGTATATGACAGTTATGACAATAGAGAGAGACAGTTATGACTATAGAGATAGAAAGTTATGACTATAGAGATAGACAGTTATGACTATAGAGATAGACAGTTATGACTATAGAGATAGACAGTTATGACTATAGAGATAGACAGTTATGACTATAGAGATAGAAAGTTATAACTATAGAGATAGACAGTTCTGACTATATAGATAGACAGTTATGACTATAGAGATAGACAGTTATGGCTATAGAGATAGACAGTTATGACAATAGAGAGAGACAGTTATGACTATAGAGATAGAAAGTTATGACTATAGAGAGAGACAGTTATTGCTATAGAGATAGACAGTTATGACTATAGAGATAGACAGTTATGACTATAGAGATAGACAGTTATGACAATAGAGATAGACAGTTATGACTATAGTATTACTGTAGAGATAGACAGTTATGACTATAGAGATAGACAGTTATGACTATAGTATTACTGTAGAGATAGACAGTTATGACTATAGAGATAGACAGTTATGACTATAGAGATAGACAGTTCTGACTATAGAGATAGACAGTTATGACTATAGTATTACTGTAGAGATAGACAGTTATGACTATAGAGATAGACAGTTCCGACTATATAGATAGACAGTTATGACTATAGAGATAGACAGTTATGACAATAGAGAGAGACAGTTATGACTATAGAGATAGACAGTTATGACTATAGAGATAGACAGTTATGACTATAGAGATAGACAGTTATGACAATAGAGAGAGACAGTTATGACTATAGAGATAGACAGTTATGACTATAGTATTGTTATAGAGATAGACAGTTATGGCTATAGAGATAGACAGTTATAACTATAGAGATAGACAGTTATGACTATAGAGATAGACAGTTATGACTATAGAGATAGACAGTTATGACTATAGTATTACTGTAGAGATAGACAGTTATGACTATAGTATTACTGTAGAGATAGACAGTTATGACTATAGAGATAGACAGTTATGACTATAGAGATAGACAGTTCTGACTATAGAGATAGACAGTTATGACTATAGTATTACTGTAGAGATAGACAGTTATGACTATAGAGATAGACAGTTCCGACTATATAGATAGACAGTTATGACTATAGAGATAGACAGTTATGACTATAGAGATAGACAGTTATGACTATAGTATTACTGTAGAGATAGACAGTTATGACTATAGAGATAGACAGTTATGACTATAGAGAGAGACAGTTATGACTATAGTATTACTGTAGAGATAGACAGTTATGACTATAGAGATAGACAGTTATGACTATAGAGATAGACAGTTATGACTATAGTATTACTGTAGAGATAGACAGTTATGACTATAGAGATAGACAGTTCCGACTATATAGATAGACAGTTATGACTATAGAGATAGACAGTTATGACTATAGAGATAGACAGTTATGACAATAGAGAGAGACAGTTATGACTATAGAGATAGACAGTTATGACTATAGTATTGTTATAGAGATAGACAGTTATGGCTATAGAGATGGACAGTTATGACTATAGAGATAGACAGTTATGACAATAGAGAGAGACAGTTATGACTATAGAGATAGAAAGTTATGACTATAGAGATAGACAGTTATGACTATAGAGATAGACAGTTATGACTATAGAGATAGACAGTTATGACTATAGAGATAGACAGTTATGACTATAGAGATAGACAGTTATGACTATAGAGATAGACAGTTATGACTATAGTATTACTGTAGAGATAGACAGTTATGACTATAGAGATAGACAGTTCCGACTATATAGATAGACAGTTATGACTATAGAGATAGACAGTTATGACTATAGAGATAGAAAGTTATGACTATAGAGATAGACAGTTATGACTATAGAGATAGACAGTTATGACTATAGAGATAGACAGTTATGACTATAGAGATAGACAGTTATGACTATAGAGATAGACAGTTATGACTATAGAGATAGACAGTTATGACTATAGAGATAGACAGTTATGACTATAGAGATAGACAGTTATGACTATAGAGATAGACAGTTATGACTATAGAGATAGACAGTTATGACTATAGAGATAGACAGTTATGACTATAGTATTACTGTAGAGATAGACAGTTATGACTATAGAGATAGACAGTTATGACTATAGAGATAGACAGTTCTGACTATAGAGATAGACAGTTATGACTATAGTATTACTGTAGAGATAGACAGTTATGACTATAGAGATAGACAGTTATGACTATAGAGATAGACAGTTCCGACTATATAGATAGACAGTTATGACTATAGAGATAGACAGTTATGACTATAGAGATAGAAAGTTATGACTATAGAGATAGACAGTTATGACTATAGAGATAGACAGTTATGACTATAGAGATAGACAGTTATGACTATAGAGATAGACAGTTATGACTATAGAGATAGACAGTTCCGACTATATAGATAGACAGTTATGACTATAGAGATAGACAGTTATGACAATAGAGAGAGACAGTTATGACTATAGAGATAGACAGTTATGACTATAGAGATAGACAGTTATGACTATAGAGATAGACAGTTATGACTATAGTATTACTGTAGAGATAGACAGTTATGACTATAGAGATAGACAGTTATGACTATAGAGATAGACAGTTCTGACTATAGAGATAGACAGTTATGACTATAGTATTACTGTAGAGATAGACAGTTATGACTATAGAGATAGACAGTTATGACTATAGTATTACTGTAGAGATAGACAGTTATGACAATAGAGAGAGACAGTTATGACTATAGAGATAGACAGTTATGACTATAGTATTGTTATAGAGATAGACAGTTATGGCTATAGAGATGGACAGTTATGACTATAGAGATAGACAGTTATGACAATAGAGAGAGACAGTTATGACTATAGAGATAGAAAGTTATGACTATAGAGATAGACAGTTATGACTATAGAGATAGACAGTTATGACTATAGAGATAGACAGTTATGACTATAGAGATAGACAGTTATGACTATAGAGATAGACAGTTCCGACTATATAGATAGACAGTTATGACTATAGAGATAGACAGTTATGACAATAGAGAGAGACAGTTATGACTATAGAGATAGACAGTTATGACTATAGAGATAGACAGTTATGACTATAGAGATAGACAGTTATAACTATAGAGATAGACAGTTCTGACTATAGAGATAGACAGTTATGACTATAGTATTACTGTAGAGATAGACAGTTATGACTATAGAGATAGACAGTTATGACTATAGAGATAGACAGTTATGACTATAGAGATAGACAGTTCTGACTATAGAGATAGACAGTTATGACTATAGTATTACTGTAGAGATAGACAGTTATGACTATAGAGATAGACAGTTCTGACTATATAGATAGACAGTTATGACTATAGAGATAGACAGTTATGACTATAGTGATAGACAGTTATGACTATAGTATTGTTATAGAGACAGACAGTTATGACTATAGAGATAAACAGTTATGACTATAGAGATAGACAGTTATGACTATAGAGATAGACAGTTATGACTATAGTATTGTTATAGAGATAGACAGTTATGACTATAGAGATAGACAGTTATGACTATAGACATAAACAGTTATGACTATAGAGATAGACAGTTATAACTATAGAGATAGACAGTTCTGACTATAGAGATAGACAGTTATGACTATAGTATTACTGTAGAGATAGACAGTTATGACTATAGAGATAGACAGTTATGACTATAGAGATAGACAGTTATGACTATAGAGATAGACAGTTCTGACTATAGAGATAGACAGTTATAACTATAGTATTACTGTAGAGATAGACAGTTATGACTATAGAGATAGACAGTTCTGACTATATAGATAGACAGTTATGACTATAGAGATAGACAGTTATGACTATAGTGATAGACAGTTATGACTATAGTATTGTTATAGAGACAGACAGTTATGACTATAGAGATAAACAGTTATGACTATAGAGATAGACAGTTATGACTATAGAGATAGACAGTTATGACTATAGTATTGTTATAGAGATAGACAGTTATGACTATAGAGATAGACAGTTATGACTATAGACATAAACAGTTATGACTATAGAGATAGACAGTTATGACTATAGAGATAGACAGTTATGGCTATAGAGATAGACAGTTATGACTATAGAGATAGACAGTTATGACTATAGAGATAGACAGTTCCGACTATATAGATAGACAGTTATGACTATAGAGATAGACAGTTATGACTATAGAGATAGAAAGTTATGACTATAGACATAGACAGTTATGACTATAGAGATAGACAGTTATGACTATAGAGATAGACAGTTATGACTATAGAGATAGACAGTTATGACTATAGAGATAGACAGTTCCGACTATATAGATAGACAGTTATGACTATAGAGATAGACAGTTATGACAATAGAGAGAGACAGTTATGACTATAGAGATAGACAGTTATGACTATAGAGATAGACAGTTCTGACTATAGAGATAGACAGTTATGACTATAGTATTACTGTAGAGATAGACAGTTATGACTATAGAGATAGACAGTTATGACTATAGTATTACTGTAGAGATAGACAGTTATGACTATAGAGAGAGACAGTTATGACTATAGTATTACTGTAGAGATAGACAGTTATGACTATAGAGATAGACAGTTATGACTATAGAGATAGACAGTTATGACTATAGTATTACTGTAGAGATAGACAGTTATGACTATAGAGATAGACAGTTCCGACTATATAGATAGACAGTTATGACTATAGAGATAGACAGTTATGACTATAGAGATAGACAGTTATGACAATAGAGAGAGACAGTTATGACTATAGAGATAGACAGTTATGACTATAGTATTGTTATAGAGATAGACAGTTATGGCTATAGAGATGGACAGTTATGACTATAGAGATAGACAGTTATGACAATAGAGAGAGACAGTTATGACTATAGAGATAGAAAGTTATGACTATAGAGATAGACAGTTATGACTATAGAGATAGACAGTTATGACTATAGAGATAGACAGTTATGACTATAGAGATAGACAGTTCCGACTATATAGATAGACAGTTATGACTACAGAGATAGACAGTTATGACTATAGAGATAGAAAGTTATGACTATAGAGATAGACAGTTATGACTATAGAGATAGACAGTTATGACTATAGAGATAGACAGTTATGACTATAGAGATAGACAGTTATGACTATAGAGATAGACAGTTATGACTATAGAGATAGACAGTTATGACTATAGAGATAGACAGTTATGACTATAGAGATAGACAGTTATGACTATAGAGATAGACAGTTATGACTATAGTATTACTGTAGAGATAGACAGTTATGACTATAGAGATAGACAGTTATGACTATAGAGATAGACAGTTCTGACTATAGAGATAGACAGTTATGACTATAGTATTACTGTAGAGATAGACAGTT
This sequence comes from Oncorhynchus mykiss, assembly GCF_013265735.2. Taxonomy (NCBI): domain Eukaryota; kingdom Metazoa; phylum Chordata; class Actinopteri; order Salmoniformes; family Salmonidae; genus Oncorhynchus; species Oncorhynchus mykiss. Next base: position 95,414,709 of record NC_048570.1, on the reverse strand, counting down.
ATGACTATAGAGATAGACAGTTATGACTATAGAGATAGACAGTTCCGACTATATAGATAGACAGTTATGACTATAGAGATAGACAGTTATGACTATAGAGATAGAAAGTTATGACTATAGAGATAGACAGTTATGACTATAGAGATAGACAGTTATGACTATAGAGATAGACAGTTATGACTATAGAGATAGACAGTTATGACTATAGAGATAGACAGTTCCGACTATATAGATAGACAGTTATGACTATAGAGATAGACAGTTATGACAATAGAGAGAGACAGTTATGACTATAGAGATAGACAGTTATGACTATAGAGATAGACAGTTATGACTATAGAGATAGACAGTTATGACTATAGTATTACTGTAGAGATAGACAGTTATGACTATAGAGATAGACAGTTATGACTATAGAGATAGACAGTTCTGACTATAGAGAGAGACAGTTATGACTATAGAGATAGACAGTTATGACTATAGAGAGAGACAGTTATGACTATAGAGATAGACAGTTATGACTATAGAGATAGACAGTTATGACAATAGAGAGAGACAGTTATGACTATAGAGATAAACAGTTATGACTATAGAGATAGACAGTTATGACTATAGTATTACTGTAGAGATAGACAGTTATGACTATAGAGATAGACAGTTATGACTATAGTATTACTGTAGAGATAGACAGTTATGACTATAGAGATAGACAGTTATGACTATAGAGATAGACAGTTCTGAATATAGAGATAGACAGTTATGACTATAGTATTACTGTAGAGATAGACAGTTATGACTATAGAGATAGACAGTTATGACTATAGAGATAGACAGTTATGACTATAGAGATAGACAGTTATGACTATAGAGATAGACAGTTATGACTATAGTATTACTGTAGAGATAGACAGTTATTGCTATAGAGATAGACAGTTCTGACTATATAGATAGACAGTTATGACTATAGAGATAGACAGTTATGACTATAGAGATAGACAGTTATGACTATAGAGATAGACAGTTATGACTATAGAGATAGACAGTTATGACTATAGTATTACTGTAGAGATAGACAGTTATGACTATTGAGATAGACAGTTATAACTATAGAGATAGACAGTTCTGACTATAGAGATAGACAGTTATGACTATAGTATTACTGTAGAGATAGACAGTTATGACTATAGAGATAGACAGTTATGACTATAGTATTACTGTAGAGATAGACAGTTATGACTATAGAGATAGACAGTTATGACTATAGAGATAGACAGTTCTGACTATAGAGATAGACAGTTATGACTATAGTATTACTGTAGAGATAGACAGTTATGACTATAGAGATAGACAGTTATGACTATAGTATTACTGTAGAGATAGACAGTTATGACTATAGAGATAGACAGTTATAACTATAGAGATAGACAGTTCTGACTATAGAGATAGACAGTTATGACTATAGTATTACTGTAGAGATAGACAGTTATGACTATAGAGATAGACAGTTATGACTATAGAGATAGACAGTTATGACTATAGAGATAGACAGTTCTGACTATAGAGATAGACAGTTATGACTATAGTATTACTGTAGAGATAGACAGTTATGACTATAGAGATAGACAGTTCTGACTATATAGATAGACAGTTATGACTATAGAGATAGACAGTTATGACTATAGTGATAGAGAGTTATGACTATAGTATTGTTATAGAGACAGACAGTTATGACTATAGAGATAAACAGTTATGACTATAGAGATAGACAGTTATGACTATAGAGATAGACAGTTATGACTATAGTATTGTTATAGAGATAGACAGTTATGACTATAGAGATAGACAGTTATGACTATAGACATAAACAGTTATGACTATAGAGATAGACAGTTATGACTATAGAGATAGACAGTTATGGCTATAGAGATAGACAGTTATGACTATAGTGATAGACAGTTATGACTATAGAGATAGACAGTTATGACTATAGAGATAGACAGTTATCACTATAGAGATAGACAGTTACCACTATAGAGATAAACAGTTATGACTGTAGAGATAGACAGTTATGACTATAGAGATAGACAGTTATGACTATAGAGATAGACAGTTATGACTATAGAGATAGACAGTTATGGCTATAGTATTACTGTAGAAATAGACAGTTAGGGCTATAGTATTACTGTAGAAATAGACAGTTATGGCTATAGTATTACTGTAGAAATAGACAGTTATGGCTATAGTATTATTGTAGAGATAGACAGTTATGACTATAGATATAGACAGTTATGACTATAGAGATAGACAGTTATGGCTATAGTATTATTGTAGAGATAGACAGTTATGACTATAGAGATAGACAGTTATGACTATAGAGATAGACAGTTATGACTATAGAGATAGACAGTTATGGCTATAGTATTATTGTAGAGAAAGACAGTTATGACTACAGAGATAGAAAATTATGACTATAGAGATAGACAGTTATGACTACAGAGATAGACAGTTATGACTATAGAGATAGACAGTTATGACTATAGTATTGTTATAGAGACAGACAGTTATGACTATAGAGATAGACAGTTATGACTATAGTATTGTTATAGAGACAGACAGTTATGACTATAGAGATAGACAGTTATGACTATAGAGATAGACAGTTATGACTATAGAGATAGACAGTTATGACTATAGAGATAGACAGTTATGACTATAGAGATAGACAGTTATGACTATAGTATTACTGTAGAGATAGACAGTTATGACTATAGAGATAGACAGTTATGACTATAGAGATAGACAGTTCTGACTATAGAGATAGACAGTTATGACTATAGTATTACTGTAGAGATAGACAGTTATGACTATAGAGATAGACAGTTATGACTATAGTATTACTGTAGAGATAGACAGTTATGACTATAGAGATAGACAGTTATGACTATAGAGATAGACAGTTATGACTATAGAGATAGACAGTTATGACTATAGTATTACTGTAGAGATAGACAGTTATGACTATAGAGATAGACAGTTATGACTATAGAGATAGACAGTTATGACTATAGAGATAGACAGTTATGACTATAGAGATAGACAGTTCTGACTATAGAGATAGACAGTTATGACTATAGTATTACTGTAGAGATAGACAGTTATGACTATAGAGATAGACAGTTATGACTATAGTATTACTGTAGAGATAGACAGTTATGACTATAGAGATAGACAGTTATGACTATAGAGATAGACAGTTCTGACTATAGAGATAGACAGTTATGACTATAGTATTACTGTAGAGATAGACAGTTATGACTATAGAGATAGACAGTTATGACTATAGAGATAGACAGTTATGACTATAGAGATAGACAGTTATGACTATAGAGATAGACAGTTATGACTATAGTATTACTGTAGAGATAGACAGTTATTGCTATAGAGATAGACAGTTCTGACTATATAGATAGACAGTTATGACTATAGAGATAGACAGTTATGACTATAGAGATAGACAGTTATGACTATAGAGATAGACAGTTATGACTATAGAGATAGACAGTTATGACTATAGTATTACTGTAGAGATAGACAGTTATGACTATAGAGATAGACAGTTATAACTATAGAGATAGACAGTTCTGACTATAGAGATAGACAGTTATGACTATAGTATTACGGTAGAGATAGACAGTTATGACTATAGAGATAGACAGTTATGACTATAGTATTACTGTAGAGATAGACAGTTATGACTATAGAGATAGACAGTTATGACTATAGAGATAGACAGTTCTGACTATAGAGATAGACAGTTATGACTATAGTATTACTGTAGAGATAGACAGTTATGACTATAGAGATAGACAGTTATGACTATAGTATTACTGTAGAGATAGACAGTTATGACTATAGAGATAGACAGTTATAACTATAGAGATAGACAGTTCTGACTATAGAGATAGACAGTTATGACTATAGTATTACTGTAGAGATAGACAGTTATGACTATAGAGATAGACAGTTATGACTATAGAGATAGACAGTTATGACTATAGAGATAGACAGTTCTGACTATAGAGATAGACAGTTATGACTACAGTATTACTGTAGAGATAGACAGTTATGACTATAGAGATAGACAGTTCTGACTATATAGATAGACAGTTATGACTATAGAGATAGACAGTTATGACTATAGTGATAGACAGTTATGACTATAGTATTGTTATAGAGACAGACAGTTATGACTATAGAGATAAACAGTTATGACTATAGAGATAGACAGTTATGACTATAGAGATAGACAGTTATGACTATAGTATTGTTATAGAGATAGACAGTTATGACTATAGAGATAGACAGTTATGACTATAGACATAAACAGTTATGACTATAGAGATAGACAGTTATGGCTATAGAGATAGACAGTTATGACTATAGTGATAGACAGTTATGACTATAGAGATAGACAGTTATGACTATAGAGATAGACAGTTATCACTATAGAGATAGACAGTTACCACTATAGAGATAAACAGTTATGACTGTAGAGATAGACAGTTATGACTATAGAGATAGACAGTTATGACTATAGAGATAGACAGTTATGACTATAGAGATAGACAGTTATGGCTATAGTATTACTGTAGAAATAGACAGTTAGGGCTATAGTATTACTGTAGAAATAGACAGTTATGGCTATAGTATTACTGTAGAAATAGACAGTTATGGCTATAGTATTATTGTAGAGATAGACAGTTATGACTATAGATATAGACAGTTATGACTATAGAGATAGACAGTTATGGCTATAGTATTATTGTAGAGATAGACAGTTATGACTATAGAGATAGACAGTTATGACTATAGAGATAGACAGTTATGACTATAGAGATAGACAGTTATGGCTATAGTATTATTGTAGAGAAAGACAGTTATGACTACAGAGATAGAAAATTATGACTATAGAGATAGACAGTTATGACTACAGAGATAGACAGTTATGACTATAGAGATAGACAGTTATGACTATAGTATTGTTATAGAGACAGACAGTTATGACTATAGAGATAGACAGTTATGACTATAGTATTGTTATAGAGACAGACAGTTATGACTATAGAGATAGACAGTTATGACTATAGAGATAGACAGTTATGACTATAGAGATAGACAGTTATGACTATAGAGATAGACAGTTATGACTATAGAGATAGACAGTTATGACTATAGTATTACTGTAGAGATAGACAGTTATGACTATAGAGATAGACAGTTATGACTATAGAGATAGACAGTTCTGACTATAGAGATAGACAGTTATGACTATAGTATTACTGTAGAGATAGACAGTTATGACTATAGAGATAGACAGTTATGACTATAGTATTACTGTAGAGATAGACAGTTATGACTATAGAGATAGACAGTTATGACTATAGAGATAGACAGTTATGACTATAGAGATAGACAGTTATGACTATAGTATTACTGTAGAGATAGACAGTTATGACTATAGAGATAGACAGTTATGACTATAGAGATAGACAGTTATGACTATAGAGATAGACAGTTATGACTATAGAGATAGACAGTTCTGACTATAGAGATAGACAGTTATGACTATAGTATTACTGTAGAGATAGACAGTTATGACTATAGAGATAGACAGTTATGACTATAGTATTACTGTAGAGATAGACAGTTATGACTATAGAGATAGACAGTTATGACTATAGAGATAGACAGTTCTGACTATAGAGATAGACAGTTATGACTATAGTATTACTGTAGAGATAGACAGTTATGACTATAGAGATAGACAGTTATGACTATAGAGATAGACAGTTATGACTATAGAGATAGACAGTTATGACTATAGAGATAGACAGTTATGACTATAGTATTACTGTAGAGATAGACAGTTATTGCTATAGAGATAGACAGTTCTGACTATATAGATAGACAGTTATGACTATAGAGATAGACAGTTATGACTATAGAGATAGACAGTTATGACTATAGAGATAGACAGTTATGACTATAGAGATAGACAGTTATGACTATAGTATTACTGAAGAGATAGACAGTTATGACTATAGAGATAGACAGTTATAACTATAGAGATAGACAGTTCTGACTATAGAGATAGACAGTTATGACTATAGTATTACTGTAGAGATAGACAGTTATGACTATAGAGATAGACAGTTCTGACTATATAGATAGACAGTTATGACTATAGAGATAGACAGTTATGACTATAGTGATAGACAGTTATGACTATAGTATTGTTATAGAGACAGACAGTTATGACTATAGAGATAAACAGTTATGACTATAGAGATAGACAGTTATGACTATAGAGATAGACAGTTATGACTATAGAGATAGACAGTTATGACTATAGTATTACTGAAGAGATAGACAGTTATGACTATAGAGATAGACAGTTATAACTATAGAGATAGACAGTTCTGACTATAGAGATAGACAGTTATGACTATAGTATTACTGTAGAGATAGACAGTTATGACTATAGAGATAGACAGTTCTGACTATATAGATAGACAGTTATGACTATAGAGATAGACAGTTATGACTATAGAGATAGACAGTTATGACTATAGAGATAGACAGTTATGACTATAGAGATAGACAGTTATGACTATAGAGATAGACAGTTATGACTATAGTATTACTGAAGAGATAGACAGTTATGACTATAGAGATAGACAGTTATAACTATAGAGATAGACAGTTCTGACTATAGAGATAGACAGTTATGACTATAGTATTACTGTAGAGATAGACAGTTATGACTATAGAGATAGACAGTTATGACTATAGTATTACTGTAGAGATAGACAGTTATGACTATAGAGATAGACAGTTATGACTATAGAGATAGACAGTTCTGACTATAGAGATAGACAGTTATGACTATAGTATTACTGTAGAGATAGACAGTTATGACTATAGAGATAGACAGTTATGACTATAGTATTACTGTAGAGATAGACAGTTATGACTATAGAGATAGACAGTTATAACTATAGAGATAGACAGTTCTGACTATAGAGATAGACAGTTATGACTATAGTATTACTGTAGAGATAGACAGTTATGACTATAGAGATAGACAGTTATGACTATAGAGATAGACAGTTATGACTATAGAGATAGACAGTTCTGACTATAGAGATAGACAGTTATGACTATAGTATTACTGTAGAGATAGACAGTTATGACTATAGAGATAGACAGTTCTGACTATATAGATAGACAGTTATGACTATAGAGATAGACAGTTATGACTATAGTGATAGACAGTTATGACTATAGTATTGTTATAGAGACAGACAGTTATGACTATAGAGATAAACAGTTATGACTATAGAGATAGACAGTTATGACTATAGAGATAGACAGTTATGACTATAGTATTGTTATAGAGATAGACAGTTATGACTATAGAGATAGACAGTTATGACTATAGACATAAACAGTTATGACTATAGAGATAGACAGTTATGACTATAGAGATAGACAGTTATGGCTATAGAGATAGACAGTTATGACTATAGTGATAGACAGTTATGACTATAGAGATAGACAGTTATGACTATAGAGATAGACAGTTATCACTATAGAGATAGACAGTTACCACTATAGAGATAAACAGTTATGACTGTAGAGATAGACAGTTATGACTATAGAGATAGACAGTTATGACTATAGAGATAGACAGTTATGACTATAGAGATAGACAGTTATGGCTATAGTATTACTGTAGAAATAGACAGTTAGGGCTATAGTATTACTGTAGAAATAGACAGTTATGGCTATAGTATTACTGTAGAAATAGACAGTTATGGCTATAGTATTATTGTAGAGATAGACAGTTATGACTATAGATATAGACAGTTATGACTATAGAGATAGACAGTTATGGCTATAGTATTATTGTAGAGATAGACAGTTATGACTATAGAGATAGACAGTTATGACTATAGAGATAGACAGTTATGACTATAGAGATAGACAGTTATGGCTATAGTATTATTGTAGAGAAAGACAGTTATGACTACAGAGATAGAAAATTATGACTATAGAGATAGACAGTTATGACTACAGAGATAGACAGTTATGACTATAGAGATAGACAGTTATGACTATAGTATTGTTATAGAGACAGACAGTTATGACTATAGAGATAGACAGTTATGACTATAGTATTGTTATAGAGACAGACAGTTATGACTATAGAGATAGACAGTTATGACTATAGAGATAGACAGTTATGACTATAGAGATAGACAGTTATGACTATAGAGATAGACAGTTATGACTATAGTATTACTGTAGAGATAGACAGTTATGACTATAGAGATAGACAGTTATGACTATAGAGATAGACAGTTCTGACTATAGAGATAGACAGTTATGACTATAGTATTACTGTAGAGATAGACAGTTATGACTATAGAGATAGACAGTTATGACTATAGTATTACTGTAGAGATAGACAGTTATGACTATAGAGATAGACAGTTATGACTATAGAGATAGACAGTTATGACTATAGAGATAGACAGTTATGACAATAGTATTACTGTAGAGATAGACAGTTATGACTATAGAGATAGACAGTTATGACTATAGAGATAGACAGTTATGACTATAGAGATAGACAGTTATGACTATAGAGATAGACAGTTATGACTATAGTATTACTGTAGAGATAGACAGTTATTGCTATAGAGATAGACAGTTCTGACTATATAGATAGACAGTTATGACTATAGAGATAGACAGTTATGACTATAGAGATAGACAGTTATGACTATAGAGATAGACAGTTATGACTATAGAGATAGACAGTTATGACTATAGTATTACTGTAGAGATAGACAGTTATGACTATAGAGATAGACAGTTATAACTATAGAGATAGACAGTTCTGACTATAGAGATAGACAGTTATGACTATAGTATTACTGTAGAGATAGACAGTTATGACTATAGAGATAGACAGTTATGACTATAGTATTACTGTAGAGATAGACAGTTATGACTATAGAGATAGACAGTTATGACTATAGAGATAGACAGTTCTGACTATAGAGACAGACAGTTATGACTATAGTATTACTGTAGAGATAGACAGTTATGACTATAGAGATAGACAGTTATGACTATAGTATTACTGTAGAGATAGACAGTTATGACTATAGAGATAGACAGTTATAACTATAGAGATAGACAGTTCTGACTATAGAGATAGACAGTTATGACTATAGTATTACTGTAGAGATAGACAGTTATGACTATAGAGATAGACAGTTATGACTATAGAGATAGACAGTTATGACTATAGAGATAGACAGTTCTGACTATAGAGATAGACAGTTATGACTATAGTATTACTGTAGAGATAGACAGTTATGACTATAGAGATAGACAGTTCTGACTATATAGATAGACAGTTATGACTATAGAGATAGACAGTTATGAATTAAGTGATAGACAGTTATGACTATAGTATTGTTATAGAGACAGACAGTTATGACTATAGAGATAAACAGTTATGACTATAGAGATAGACAGTTATGACTATAGAGATAGACAGTTATGACTATAGTATTGTTATAGAGATAGACAGTTATGACTATAGAGATAGACAGTTATGACTATAGACATAAACAGTTATGACTATAGAGATAGACAGTTATGACTATAGAGATAGACAGTTATGGCTATAGAGATAGACAGTTATGACTATAGTGATAGACAGTTATGACTATAGAGATAGACAGTTATGACTATAGAGATAGACAGTTATCACTATAGAGATAGACAGTTATCACTATAGAGATAAACAGTTATGACTGTAGAGATAGACAGTTATGACTATAGAGATAGACAGTTATGACTATAGAGATAGACAGTTATGACTATAGAGATAGACAGTTATGGCTATAGTATTACTGTAGAAATAGACAGTTATGGCTATAGTATTACTGTAGAAATAGACAGTTATGGCTATAGTATTACTGTAGAAATAGACAGTTATGGCTATAGTATTATTGTAGAGATAGACAGTTATGACTATAGATATAGACAGTTATGACTATAGAGATAGACAGTTATGGCTATAGTATTATTGTAGAGATAGACAGTTATGACTATAGAGATAGACAGTTATGACTATAGAGATAGACAGTTATGACTATAGAGATAGACAGTTATGGCTATAGTATTATTGTAGAGAAAGACAGTTATGACTACAGAGATAGAAAATTATGACTATAGAGATAGACAGTTATGACTACAGAGATAGACAGTTCTGACTATAGAGATAGACAGTTATGACTATAGTATTACTGTAGAGATAGACAGTTATGACTATAGAGATAGACAGTTATGACTATAGTATTACTGTAGAGATAGACAGTTATGACTATAGAGATAGACAGTTATAACTATAGAGATAGACAGTTCTGACTATAGAGATAGACAGTTATGACTATAGTATTACTGTAGAGATAGACAGTTATGACTATAGAGATAGACAGTTATGACTATAGAGATAGACAGTTATGACTATAGAGATAGACAGTTCTGACTATAGAGATAGACAGTTATGACTATAGTATTACTGTAGAGATAGACAGTTATGACTATAGAGATAGACAGTTCTGACTATATAGATAGACAGTTATGACTATAGAGATAGACAGTTATGACTATAGTATTGTTATAGAGACAGACAGTTATGACTATAGAGATAAACAGTTATGACTATAGAGATAGACAGTTATGACTATAGAGATAGACAGTTATGACTATAGTATTGTTATAGAGATAGACAGTTATGACTATAGAGATAGACAGTTATGACTATAGACATAAACAGTTATGACTATAGAGATAGACAGTTATGACTATAGAGATAGACAGTTATGGCTATAGAGATAGACAGTTATGACTATAGTGATAGACAGTTATGACTATAGAGATAGACAGTTATGACTATAGAGATAGACAGTTATCACTATAGAGATAGACAGTTATCACTATAGAGATAAACAGTTATGACTGTAGAGATAGACAGTTATGACTATAGAGATAGACAGTTATCACTATAGAGATAGACAGTTATCACTATAGAGATAAACAGTTATGACTGTAGAGATAGACAGTTATGACTATAGAAATAGACAGTTATGGCTATAGTATTACTGTAGAAATAGACAGTTATGGCTATAGTATTATTGTAGAGATAGACAGTTATGACTATAGATATAGACAGTTATGACTATAGAGATAGACAGTTATGGCTATAGTATTATTGTAGAGATAGACAGTTATGACTATAGAGATAGACAGTTATGACTATAGAGATAGACAGTTATGACTATAGAGATAGACAGTTATGGCTATAGTATTATTGTAGAGAAAGACAGTTATGACTACAGAGATAGAAAATTATGACTATAGAGATAGACAGTTATGACTACAGAGATAGACAGTTATGACTATAGAGATAGACAGTTATGGCTATAGTATTACTGTAGAAATAGACAGTTATGGCTATAGTATTACTGTAGAAATAGACAGTTATGGCTATAGTATTACTGTAGAAATAGACAGTTATGGCTATAGTATTATTGTAGAGATAGACAGTTATGACTATAGATATAGACAGTTATGACTATAGAGATAGACAGTTATGACTATAGTATTGTTATAGAGACAGACAGTTATGACTATAGAGATAGACAGTTATGACCATAGTATTGTTATAGAGACAGACAGTTATGACTATAGAGATAGACAGTTATGACTATAGTATTGTTATAGAGACAGACAGTTATGACTATAGAGATAGACAGTTATGACTATAGAGATAGACAGTTATGGCTATGGAGATAGACAGTTATGGCTATAGTATTACTATAGAGATAGACAGTTATGGCTATAGTATTACTGTAGAGATAGACAGTTATGGCTATAGTATTACTATAGAGATAGACAGTTATGGCTATAGTATTACTGTAGAGATAGACAGTTATGGCTATAGTATTACTGTAGAGATAGACAGTTATGACCATAGTATTACTGTAGAGATAGACAGTTCTGACTATAGTATTACTGTAGAGATAGACAGTTCTGACTATAGTATTACTGTAGAGATAGACAGTTCTGACTATAGAAGTAGATAGTTATGACAATAGTATTATTGTAGAGATAGTATTATTGTAGATATAGAATTACTGTAGATATAGACAGTTATGACTATAGAGATAGACAGTTATGGCTATAGAATTATTGTAGAGATAGACAGTTATGACTATAGAGATAGACAGTTATTGCTATAGAGATAGACAGTTATGGCTATACAGATAGACAGTTATGGCTATAGAATTACTGTAGAGATAGACAGTTATGACTATAGAGTTAGACAGTTATTGCTATAGAGATAGACAGTTATGGCTATACAGATAGACAGTTATGACTATAGAGAGAGACAGTTATGACTATAGAGATAGACAGTTATGACTATAGAGATAGACAGTTATGGCTATAGTATTATTGTAGAGAAAGACAGTTATGACTACAGAGATAGAAAATTATGACTATAGAGATAGACAGTTATGACTACAGAGATAGACAGTTATGACTATAGAGATAGACAGTTATGACTATAGTATTGTTATAGAGACAGACAGTTATGACTATAGAGATAGACAGTTATGACTATAGTATTGTTATAGAGACAGACAGTTATGACTATAGAGATAGACAGTTATGACTATAGAGATAGACAGTTATGGCTATGGAGATAGACAGTTATGGCTATAGTATTACTATAGAGATAGACAGTTATGGCTATAATATTACTGTAGTGATAGACAGTTATGGCTATAGTATTACTATAGAGATAGACAGTTATGGCTATAGTATTACTGTAGAGATAGACAGTTATGGCTATAGTATTACTGTAGAGATAGACAGTTATGACCATAGTATTACTGTAGAGATAGACAGTTCTGACTATAGTATTACTGTAGAGATAGACAGTTCTGACTATAGTATTACTGTAGAGATAGACAGTTCTGACTATAGAAGTAGATAGTTATCAATATAGTATTATTGTAGAGATAGTATTATTGTAGATATAGAATTACTGTAGATATAGACAGTTATGACTATAGAGATAGACAGTTATGGCTATAGAATTATTGTAGAGATAGACAGTTATGACTATAGAGATAGACAGTTATTGCTATAGAGATAGACAGTTATGGCTATACAGATAGACAGTTATGGCTATAGAATTATTGTAGAGATAGACAGTTATGACTATAGAGTTAGACAGTTATTGCTATAGAGATAGACAGTTATGGCTATACAGATAGACAGTTATGACTATAGAGAGAGACAGTTATGACTATAGAGATAGACAGTTATGACTATAGAGTTAGACAGTTATTGCTATAGAGATAGACAGTTATGGCTATACAGATAGACAGTTATGACTATAGAAGTAGATAGTTATGACAATAGTATTATTGTAGAGATAGTATTATTGTAGATATAGAATTACTGTAGATATAGACAGTTATGACTATAGAGATAGACAGTTATGGCTATAGAATTATTGTAGAGATAGACAGTTATGACTATAGAGATAGACAGTTATTGCTATAGAGATAGACAGTTATGGCTATACAGATAGACAGTTATGGCTATAGAATTACTGTAGAGATAGACAGTTATGACTATACAGATAGACAGTTATGACTATAGAGAGAGACAGTTATGACTATAGAGATAGACAGTTATGACTATAGAGTTAGACAGTTATTGCTATAGAGATAGACAGTTATGGCTATACAGATAGACAGTTATGACTATAGAGATAGACAGTTATGACTATAGAGATAGACAGTTATGACTATAGAGATAGACAGTTATGACTATAGAGTTAGACAGTTATTGCTATAGAGATAGACAGTTATGGCTATACAGATAGACAGTTATGACTATAGAGATAGACAGTTATGGCTATACAGATAGACAGTTATGACTATAGAGATAGACAGTTATGACTATAGAGATAGACAGTTATGACTATAGCGATAGACAGTTATGGCTATAGTATTACTATAGAGATAGACAGTTATGGCTATAGTATTACTGTAGAGATAGACAGTTATGGCTATAGTATTACTGTAGAGATAGACAGTTATGACCATAGTATTACTGTAGAGATAGACAGTTATGGCTATAGTATTACTGTAGAGATAGACAGTTATGACTATAGTATTACTATAGAGATAGACAGTTATGGCTATAGTATTACTGTAGAGATAGACAGTTATGGCTATAGTATTACTGTAGAGATAGACAGTTATGACTATAGTATTACTATAGAGTTAGACAGTTATGACTATAGAGATAGACAGTTATGACTATAGAGATAGACAGTTATGACTATAGAGATAGACAGTTATTGCTATAGAGATAGACAGTTATGGCTATACAGATAGACAGTTATGGCTATAGAATTATTGTAGAGAGAGACAGTTATGACTATAGAAATAGACAGTTATGGCTATGGAGATAGACAGTTATGACTGTAGAGATAGACAGTTATGACTATAGAGAGAGACAGTTATGACTATAGTATTACTATAGAGATAGACAGTTATGGCTATAGTATTACTGTAGAGATAGACAGTTATGGCTATAGTATTACTGTAGAGATAGACAGTTATGACCATAGTATTACTGTAGAGATAGACAGTTCTGACTATAGTATTACTGTAGAGATAGACAGTTATGACTATAGTATTACTGTAGAGATAGACAGTTCTGACTATAGTATTACTGTAGAGATAGACAGTTCTGACTATAGAGGTAGATAGTTATGACAATAGTATTATTGTAGAGATAGTATTATTGTAGATATAGAATTACTGTAGATATAGACAGTTATGACTATAGAGATAGACAGTTATGGCTATAAAATTATTGTAGAGATAGACAGTTATGACTATAGAGTTAGACAGTTATTGCTATAGAGATAGACAGTTATGGCTATACAGATAGACAGTTATGACTATAGAGATAGACAGTTATGACTATAGAGATAGAAAGTTATTGCTATAGAGATAGACAGTTATGGCTATACAGATAGACAGTTATGGCTATAGAATTATTGTAGAGCTAGACAGTTATGACTATAGAGTTAGACAGTTATTGCTATAGAGATAGACAGTTATGGCTATACAGATAGACAGTTATGACTATAGAGATAGACAGTTATGACTATAGAGTTAGACAGTTATTGCTATACAGATAGACAGTTATGACTATAGAGATAGACAGTTATGACTATAGAGATAGAAAGTTATTGCTATAGAGATAGACAGTTATGGCTATAGAGATAGACAGTTATGACTATAGAGATAGACAGTTATGACTGTAGAGATAGACAGTTATTGCTATAGAGATAGACAGTTATGGCTATAGAGATAGACAGTTATGACTATAGAGATAGAAAGTTATGACTATAGAGATAGACAGTTCCGACTATAGAGATAGACAGTTCTGACTATAGAGATAGACAGTTATGACTATAGAGATAGACAGTTATGACTATAGAGATAGACAGTTATGACTATAGTATTATTGTAGAGATAGACAGTTCTGACTATCGTATTATTGTAGAGATAGACAGTTCTGACTATAGTATTATTGTAGAGATAGACAGTTCTGACTATAGTATTATTGTAGGGATAGACAGTTCTGACTATAGAGATAGACAGTTATGGCTATAGAGATAGACAGTTCTGACTATAGTATTCTTGTAGAGATAGACAGTTCTGACTATAGAGATAGACAGTTCTGACTATAGTATTATTGCAGAGATAGACAGTTCTGACTATAGTATTATTGTAGAGATAGACAGTTCTGACTGTAGTATTATTGTAGAGATAGACAGTTCTGACTATAGTATTATTGTAGAGATAGACAGTTCTGACTATAGTATTACTGTAGAGATAGACAGTTCTGACTATAGTATTATTGTGGAGATAGACAGTTCTGACTATAGAGATAGACAGTTATGGCTATAGAGATAGACAGTTCTGACTATAGTATTATTGTAGAGATAGACAGTTCTGACTATAGTATTATTGTAGAGATAGACAGTTCTGACTATAGTATTATTGTAGAGATAGACAGTTCTGACTATAGTATTATTGTAGAGATAGACAGTTCTGACTATAGTGATAGACAGTTATGACTATAGAGATAGACAGTTATGACTATAGTATTATTGCAGAGATAGACAGTTCTGACTATAGTGATAGACAGTTATGACTATAGAGATAGACAGTTATGGCTATAGAGATAGACAGTTATGACTATAGTATTACTGTAGAGATAGACAGTTATGACTATAGAGATAGACAGTTATGGCTATAGTATTATTGCAGAGATAGACAGTTCTGACTATAGTGATAGACAGTTATGACTATAGTGATAGACAGTTATGACTATAGAGATAGACAGTTATGACTATAGAGATAGACAGTTCTGACTATAGTATTATTGCAGAGATAGACAGTTCTGACTATAGTGATAGACAGTTATGACTATAGAGAGAGACAGTTATGACTATAGTATTACTATAGAGATAGACAGTTATGGCTATAGTATTACTGTAGAGATAGACAGTTATGGCTATAGTATTACTGTAGAGATAGACAGTTATGACCATAGTATTACTGTAGAGATAGACAGTTCTGACTATAGTATTACTGTAGAGATAGACAGTTATGACTATAGTATTACTGTAGAGATAGACAGTTCTGACTATAGTATTACTGTAGAGATAGACAGTTCTGACTATAGAGGTAGATAGTTATGACAATAGTATTATTGTAGAGATAGTATTATTGTAGATATAGAATTACTGTAGATATAGACAGTTATGACTATAGAGATAGACAGTTATGGCTATAAAATTATTGTAGAGATAGACAGTTATGACTATAGAGTTAGACAGTTATTGCTATAGAGATAGACAGTTATGGCTATACAGATAGACAGTTATGACTATAGAGATAGACAGTTATGACTATAGAGATAGAAAGTTATTGCTATAGAGATAGACAGTTATGGCTATACAGATAGACAGTTATGGCTATAGAATTATTGTAGAGCTAGACAGTTATGACTATAGAGTTAGACAGTTATTGCTATAGAGATAGACAGTTATGGCTATACAGATAGACAGTTATGACTATAGAGATAGACAGTTATGACTATAGAGATAGAAAGTTATTGCTATAGAGATAGACAGTTATGGCTATAGAGATAGACAGTTATGACTATAGAGATAGACAGTTATGACTATAGAGTTAGACAGTTATTGCTATACAGATAGACAGTTATGACTATAGAGATAGACAGTTATGACTATAGAGATAGAAAGTTATTGCTATAGAGATAGACAGTTATGGCTATAGAGATAGACAGTTATGACTATAGAGATAGACAGTTATGACTGTAGAGATAGACAGTTATTGCTATAGAGATAGACAGTTATGGCTATAGAGATAGACAGTTATGACTATAGAGATAGAAAGTTATGACTATAGAGATAGACAGTTATGACTATAGAGATAGACAGTTCTGACTATAGAGATAGACAGTTATGACTATAGAGATAGACAGTTATGACTATAGAGATAGACAGTTATGACTATAGTATTATTGTAGAGATAGACAGTTCTGACTATCGTATTATTGTAGAGATAGACAGTTCTGACTATAGTATTATTGTAGAGATAGACAGTTCTGACTATAGTATTATTGTAGGGATAGACAGTTCTGACTATAGAGATAGACAGTTATGGCTATAGAGATAGACAGTTCTGACTATAGTATTCTTGTAGAGATAGACAGTTCTGACTATAGAGATAGACAGTTCTGACTATAGTATTATTGCAGAGATAGACAGTTCTGACTATAGTATTATTGTAGAGATAGACAGTTCTGACTGTAGTATTATTGTAGAGATAGACAGTTCTGACTATAGTATTATTGTAGAGATAGACAGTTCTGACTATAGTATTACTGTAGAGATAGACAGTTCTGACTATAGTATTATTGTAGAGATAGACAGTTCTGACTATAGAGATAGACAGTTATGGCTATAGAGATAGACAGTTCTGACTATAGTATTATTGTAGAGATAGACAGTTCTGACTATAGTATTATTGTAGAGATAGACAGTTCTGACTATAGTATTATTGTAGAGATAGACAGTTCTGACTATAGTATTATTGTAGAGATAGACAGTTCTGACTATAGTGATAGACAGTTATGACTATAGAGATAGACAGTTATGACTATAGTATTATTGCAGAGATAGACAGTTCTGACTATAGTGATAGACAGTTATGACTATAGAGATAGACAGTTATGGCTATAGAGATAGACAGTTATGACTATAGTATTACTGTAGAGATAGACAGTTATGACTATAGAGATAGACAGTTATGGCTATAGTATTATTGCAGAGATAGACAGTTCTGACTATAGTGATAGACAGTTATGACTATAGTGATAGACAGTTATGACTATAGAGATAGACAGTTATGACTATAGAGATAGACAGTTCTGACTATAGTATTATTGCAGAGATAGACAGTTCTGACTATAGTGATAGACAGTTATGACTATAGAGATAGACATTTATGGCTATAGAGATAGACAGTTATGACTATAGAGATAGACAGTTATGACTATAGAGATAGACAGTTATGGCTATAGAGATAGACAGTTATGACTATAGAGATAGACAGTTATGACTATAGAGATAGACAGTTATGACTATAGAGATAGACAGTTATGACTATAGAGATAGACAGTTATAACTATAGAGATAGACAGTTATGACTATAGAGATAGACAGTTATGACTATAGAGATAGACAGTTATGGCTATAGAGATAGACAGTTATGACTATAGTATTATTGCAGAGATAGACAGCTCTGACTATAGTGATAGACAGTTATGACTATAGTGATAGACAGTTATGACTATAGAGATAGACAGTTATGACTATAGAGATAGACAGTTCTGACTATAGTATTATTGTAGAGATAGACAGTTCGGACTATAGTATTATTGTAGAGATAGACAGTTCTGACTATAGTATTATTGTAGAGATAGACAGTTCTGACTATAGTATTATTGTAGAGATAGACAGTTCTGACTATAGAGATAGACAGTTATGACTATAGAGATAGACAGTTCTGACTATAGAGATAGACAGTTCTGACTATAGTATTATTGTAGAGATAGACAGTTCTGACTATAGAGATAGAAAGTTATGACTATAGAGATAGACAGTTATGACTATAGAGATAGACAGTTATGACTATAGAGATAGACAGTTATGACTATAGAGATAGACAGTTCTGACTATAGAGATAGACAGTTCTGACTATAGTATTATTGTAGAGATAGACAGTTCGGACTATAGTATTATTGTAGAGATAGACAGTTCTGACTATAGTATTATTGTAGAGATAGACAGTTCTGACTATAGTATTATTGTAGAGATAGACAGTTCTGACTATAGAGATAGACAGTTATGGCTATAGAGATAGACAGTTCTGACTATAGTATTATTGTAGAGATAGACAGTTCTGACTATAGTATTATTGTAGAGATAGACAGTTCTGACTATAGTATTACTGTAGAGATAGACAGTTCTGACTATAGTATTATTGTAGAGATAGACAGTTCTGACTATAGTATTACTGTAGATATAGACAGTTCTGACTCTAGTATTATTGTAGAAATAGACAGTTCTGACTATAGTATTATTGTAGAGATAGACAGTTCTGACTATAGTGTTACTGTAGAGATAGACAGTTCTGACTATAGTATTACTGTAGAGATAGACAGTTCTGACTATAGTATTATTGTAGAGATAGACAGTTCTGACTATAGTATTACTGTAGAGATAGACAGTTCTGACTATAGTATTACTGTAGAGATAGACAGTTCTGACTATAGTATTACTGTAGAGATAGACAGTTCTGACTATAGTATTACTGTAGAGATAGACAGTTCTGACTATAGTATTATTGTAGAGATAGACAGTTCTGACTATAGTATTATTGTAGAGATAGACAGTTCTGACTATAGTATTATTGTAGAGATAGACAGTTCTGACTATAGTATTACTGTAGAGATAGACAGTTCTGACTATAGTATTATTGTAGAGATAGACAGTTCTGACTATAGTATTACTGTAGAGATAGACAGTTCTGACTATAGTATTACTGTAGAGATAGACAGTTCTGACTATAGTATTACTGTAGAGATAGACAGTTCTGACTATAGTATTACTGTAGAGATAGACAGTTCTGACTATAGTATTATTGTAGAGATAGACAGTTCTGACTATAGTATTATTGTAGAGATAGACAGTTCTGACAATAGTATTACTGTAGCGATAGACAGTTCTGACTATAGTATTATTGTAGAGATAGACAGTTCTGACTATAGTATTATTGTAGAGATAGACAGTTCTGACTATAGTATTACTGTAGAGATAGACAGTTCTGACTATAGTATTACTGTAGAGATAGACAGTTCTGACTATAGTATTATTGTAGAGATAGACAGTTCTGACTATAGTATTATTGTAGAGATAGACAGTTCTGACTATAGTATTATTGTAGAGATAGACAGTTCTGACTATAGTATTATTGTAGAGATAGACAGTTCTGACTATAGTATTACTGTAGAGATAGACAGTTCTGACTATAGTATTACTGTAGAGATAGACAGTTCTGACTATAGTATTATTGTAGAGATAGACAGTTCTGACTATAGTATTACTGTAGAGATAGACAGTTCTGACTATAGTATTATTGTAGAGATAGACAGTTCTGACAATAGTATTACTGTAGCGATAGACAGTTCTGACTATAGTATTATTGTAGAGATAGACAGTTCTGACTATAGTATTATTGTAGAGATAGACAGTTCTGACTATAGTATTATTGTCGAGGGTTACAGGATTTATTTATTATTTATCTCTGTAAATGGTCATCAAAGGAAAATGTTTGTTGTTTTTTACACTCCATGTAAACTACGTGAAATGTTACGTGAACACAGACGCTCGTCAGATGTAGTATGAATAGCCTACAATGTGTCGCAATACAGTTCTCCCTGGAGACGGCTTTACGCGGTTAACAGATAATCCTCCCGACTGTTTAACCCCAGCTATTAATATTAATGACCACAAATTGGTAGGCAGTGAAAATGTTGAAGATGAACAGGAATTAATAAAAGGAGAAAAGCACGTCGGAGTTCTCAGATAGACAGCTGTTCTCTCTCTCTCCTTCTGAATGTAGCGCTGACTAAAAACAGTCTCTCTTACAGATTCTTATATTGTGCGTGAAGAACATTTAAAATATAACGCAAATGAACTAAACTCAGTTCAAAGACTAAATAATAAATTATGACATTTTTGAAATAAATATCGCAACAAAAAAAAACTTTTCTAAAATAATTTGCAGAGGTCAGGACAAAACGCTGCTAAGGTTTATAAGTTTTTATGTGCCGATTTTATGGCTTTTAACTTGTGGTGGAAAGTGTTTTTTAACTGGCGCGTTTGGGAGCCATCATCTGTTTTTAACAGTGCGAAGAGAAGAGGAGCAGGCAGGTCTCTGTGTCGACCTCCCAAAATGGCAGCCTATTTCCCTACGTAGTGCGCTACTTTTGACCAGAGCCCGTGAAGGACCTCTGCACTACAGAGGGAATAGGGTGCCATTTTGAGACGAATACGTTATAGTGTCAGCCTGCCCTGCATGAAGACAAAACAACCTAACCTGTCTGTCCCACCCTACATAGTTTATAGCCATCTATAAAACATTTTAGTGCAAAAGAAATTGGGGTCTTATTGAAATACCGGTCCTATATATGTCATGAGAGACATACAGTTATTTTTTGCGATGCCGAGACATATTTTATCATAATCTGTCGAGTGCCGAGGTAGGCCTTGTACACATCATTGGGTTTTCTTGCTTAGTTAGATCGTCAAGGTCAGAGTTCTTTAACCTTTTATGGATGTTTAACTTTCAGTGAATTACGGCATGTAGGGAACCCGACCCGATTTATTTTACCTGTCACCCGTCTCCACGACAACTGATCCACGACAGGAAATGGGATTTTTTATTTTTTTTACTCCGATCTGTCAAAGATCCGCAGCCTACTTCACAGCCACAGAAGCATACCGCATCACCGGGTTTCTACAGTCGAAAACGTGAAATCCTCACAGAATACGGTATATGTTGAATTTTTTTTCCACTCACAGTGGAAATGTTGTAAACTAAAAGGTGTAACAGACTGCACCACAGATCTGTTCAGGGAACAAAAACACACCACAGTAGCCTACTATTATTAGCAGTAATTATTCAGAATCGTAACTTAGCGGCGTTATGGAAAAAGAGAATAATGTATGATTGTAAAGCACAGTACATCCCCAGCTCTGGTTTCTATGTCATGCCTCAAGCAGGCTCATTAATATATTTTTCAGTGTCATCAAGGCATCGCTTGGTTTCTGTACAGATTTGTCTCTTCTTAGGTCTAAAACACTTTATGTTCATTGAAACATGTTAGCATTTTTAACTCATTACATCGGCCCTTGAAGCAAGTGAAGCACTGTCTGAACAACAAAGTCCTAAATTCTACTGTATTTTGTCCAGCCTGTAATATAATGGTAGGTACATGGAGAATATATTTAAGGGTAAACATGGTAGAACCCATATAATTATTATAGAACCCATAGAACCCATAGAATGTCATAGAACATGTAGAACCCATAGAATGTCATAGAACATGTAGAACCCATAGAATGTCATAGAACATGTAGAACCCATAGAATGTCATAGAACATGTAGAACCTATAGAATTTCATAGAACATGTAGAACCCATAGAATATCACAGAACATGTAGAACCCATAGAATATCACAGAACATGTAGAACCCATAGAATATCATTGAACATGTAGAACCCATAGAATATCATAGAACATGTAGAACCCATAGAATATCATAGAACATGTAGAACCCATAGAAAATTATAGAATATGTAGAACCCATAGAATATAATAGAACATGTAGAACCAATAAAAAATTATTGAATATGTAGAACCCATAGAATATGGTGGTTTGAGTGGTTAGAGCATTGGACTAGCATTGGACTAGTAACCGGAACGTTGCAAGTTCAAGCCCCCGAGCTGACAAGGTACAAATCTGTCGTTCTGCCCCTGAACAGGCAGTTAACCCACTGTTCCTAGACCAGTTAACCCACTGTTCCTAGGCCGTCATTGAAAATAAGAATTTGTTCTTAACTGACTTGCCTAGTTAAATAAAGGTAAAAAAAAACAAAAGAAAAAAAAAACATGGTAGAACCCATAGAATATCATAGAACATGGTAGAACCCATAGAATATCATAGAACATGGTAGAACCCATAGAATATCATAGAACATGGTAGAACCCATAGAATATCACAGAACATGGTAGAACCCATAGAATATCATAGAACATGGTAGAACCCATAGAATATCATAGAACATGGTAGAACCCATAGAATATCATAGAACATGGTAGAACCCATAGAATATCACAGAGCATGGTATAACCCACATAATTATCACAGAACATGGTATAATACATAGAATATCATAGAACATGGTAGAACCCATAGAATATCATAGAACATTGTAGAACCCATAGAATATCATAGAACATGGTAGAACCCATAGAATATCATAGAACATGGTAGAACCAATAGAATATCATAGAACATGGTAGAACCCATAGAATATCATAGAACATGGTAGAACCCACATAATTATCACAGATCATGGTAGAACACATAGAATATCATAGAACATGGTAGAACCCATAGAATATCATAGAACATGGTAGAACCCATAGAATATCATAGAACATGGTAGAACCCATAGAATATCATAGAACATGGTAGAACCCATATAATATCATAGAACATGGTAGAACCCATAGAATATCATAGAACATGGTAGAACCCATAGAATATCATAGAACATGGTAGAATCCATAGAATATCACAGAGCATGGTATAACCCACATAATTATCACAGAACATGGTAGAACACATAGAATATCATAGAACATGGTAGAACCCATAGAATATCATAGAACATGGTTGAACCCATAGAATACCATAGAACATGGTAGAACCCATAGAATATCATAGAACATGGTAGAACCCATAGAATATCATAGAACATGGTAGAACCCATAGAATATCATAGAACATGGTAGAACCCATAGAATATCACAGAGCATGGTATAACCCACATAATTATGACAGAACATGGTAGAACACATGGAACGATCATTAAACACGGTATAACCCTTATAATGATCATAGAACATGGTAGAACCCATGTAATGATCATAGAGCACGGTATAACCTATAGAATGATCAAATAATATGGTGGAACCCATAGAAGGATTATAGAATATGGTAGAACCCATAGAATGCTCATATAACATGTTAGAAACCATAGAATAATCATATATCATGGTAGAACCCATATAATAATCATAGAACATGGTAGAACCCATATAATGATCTGAGAATATGGTAGAACCCATAGAGTGATCATAGAGTATGATCAAACCCATATAATGATCATAGAATATGGTAGAACCCATATAATGATCACAGAACAGTAGAACCAATATAATGATCATAGAATGGGGTAGAACCCATGTAATGATCATAGAACATGGTAGAACCCATAGAATGTTCATAGAACATGGTAGAACCCATAGAATGTTCATAGAACATGGTAGAACCCATAGAATGATAGAACATGGTAGAACTCATAGAATGATCATAAAACATGGTAGAACCCATGGAACTGTCACTATTGCTGTTAGTTAGTAGTGCTGCTCCTTCTAAGGGTTTTTGATATGTTATTGAGGAGAGGTGAACAGCTAACAGCATCGTATCACTGAAACACAGACACGCAGGCCAAGGTGACATCACGTTGGGCTTTTCCAGTTGATAATTGGTGTTATGCTGATTGTGGATGAATTTCTGCTGAGGAGGGCAGCCCCACGCAGGCTCTGTTCCTTACTGAGATGCTTTCAGTTTGTCATCTAGAAAACGCCAGAACCACAAGGCTAAGCAATTCCTATGACGCTGTAGGCTGGTTTCCCAGATACTGTACATATTAAAAGCCTATAGTTCTGGACTAAAATACTCTTTAAATGAAGATTCTCCAG
Organism: Oncorhynchus mykiss; assembly: GCF_013265735.2. Lineage (NCBI taxonomy): Eukaryota > Metazoa > Chordata > Actinopteri > Salmoniformes > Salmonidae > Oncorhynchus > Oncorhynchus mykiss. Next base: position 95,389,314 of record NC_048570.1, on the reverse strand, counting down.
AGTTAATCAGAGTGTGAATCAACCCAACTACTTGTAGACCTACTGTCCTGTCTGTAGCTAGGTACTATATACCAGTATGCGCTGTGTCTAATGTCCTGTCTTTTGCTAGGTACTACAGTTGAAGTCAGAAGTTCACACACACCTTAGTCAAATACATTTAAACTCGGTTTTTCACAGTTCCTGACATTTAATCCTATTTTAAATTCCCTGTTTAAGGTCAGTTATTTTAAGAATGTTAAATGTCAGAATTATAGTAGAGAGAATGATTTAGTTGAGCTTTTATTTCTTTCATCACATTCCCAGTGGGTCAGAAGTTTACATACACTCAATTAGTATTTGGTAGCATTGCCTTGAAATTGTTTAACTTGGGTCAAATATTTTGGGTAGTCTTCCACAAGCTTCCCACAATAAGTTGGGTGAATTTTGGCCCATTCCTCCTGACAGAGGTGGTGTAACTGAGTCAGGTTTGTAGGCCTCCTTGCTCGCACATGCTTTTTCAGTTCTGCCCAAAAATGTTCTATAGGATTGAGGTCTTAGCTTTGTGGTGGCCACTCCAATACCTTGTCTTTGTTGTCCTGAAGCCATTTTACCAAAACTTTGGAAGTATGCTTGGGGTTATTGTCCATTTGGAAGACCTATTTGCGACCAAGCTTTAACTTCCTGACTGATGTCTTGAGATGTTGCTTCAATATATCCTACCTCATGATGCCATTTATTTTGTGAGGTGCACCAGTCCCTCGTGCAGCAAAACACCCCCACAACATGATGCTGCCACCCCCGTGCTTCACGGTTGGGATGGGTTTCTTCGGCTTGCAAGCCTCCCCCTTTTCCTCCAAACATAACAATGGTAAGAGGAGAAGAGGACTGGCCATCCCACATATGCTCTCTCTAATTCTCTCTTTCTTTCTCTCTCTCGGAGGACCTGAGCCCTAGGACCATGCCCCAGGAATACCTGACATGATGACTCCTTGCTGTCCCCAGTCCACCTGACTGTGCTGCTGCTCCAGTTTCAACTATTCTGCCTTATTATTATTCGACCATGCTGGTCATTTATGAACATTTGAACATCTTGACCATGTTTTGTTATAATCTCCACCCGGCACAGCCAGAAGAGGACTGGCCACCCCACATAGCCTGGTTCCTCTCTAGGTTTCTTCCTAGGTTTTGGCCTTTCTAGGGAGTTTTTCCTAGCCACCGTGCTTCTTCACCTGCATTGCTTGCTGTTTGGGGTTTTAGGCTGGGTTTCTGTACAGCACTTTGAGATATCAGCTGATGTACGAAGGGCTATATAAAATAAATTTGATTGATTGATTGGTCTTGATGGCCAAACAGTTCTATTTTTGTTTGATCAGACCAGAGGACATTTCTCCAAAATGTATGATCTTTATCCCCGTGTTCAGTTGCAAACCGTAGCATCTTCACAAGGTAATTTGCTGTTGTTCTGGGATTGATTTGCACTTTTCGCACCGAAGCACGTTCATCTCTAGGAGACAGAACGCGTCTCCTTCCTGTATGACGGCTGCGTGGTCCCATGGTGTTTATACTTGCATACTATTGTTTGTACAGGTGAACGTGGTACCTTCAGGCATTTGGAAATTGCTCCCAATGATGAACTAGACTTGTGGAGGTCTACAATTTGTTTTCTGAGGTCTTGGCTGATTTCTTTAGATTTTCCCATGATGTCAAGCAAAGAGGCACTGAGTTTGAAGGTAGGCCTTGAAATACATCCACAGGTACACCTCCAATTGACTCAAAGTTTGTAAATTAGTCTATCAGCAGCTTCTAAAGCCATGACATCATTTTCTGGAATGTTCCAAGCTGTTTAGAGGCACAGTCAACTTCTGACCCACTAGAATTGTAATACAGTGAATTATTAGTGAAATAATCTGTATGTAAACAATTGTTGGAAAAATTACTTGTGTCATGCACAAAGTAGATGTCCTAACCGACTTGCCAAAACTATAGTTCGTTTACAATAAATTTGTGGAGTGGTTGAAAAACGAGTTTTAATGACTCCAACCTAAGGTGTATGTAAACTTCCGACTTCAACTGTATATACTAGTATGTACTGTGGGCTAGTGAGTCCCCTGTTAGGTTAACTTGTTAATGTCAGACAATCTGCACAACTTTTAATGGTCTGTGTTAAATTGAGTTTTAACTTAAATTCATACCATTCTTTCTCCAGAGGAAGCAGCTAATCAGTAGCGACGCGTGTGAGTACCAACTGGGGGGGGGGGGGGGCGGGGCTATAGTTCACGAACACTACTTCCTTTTCCTCATTTACACTTCCTCACTTTAAACTGTTTTACATATTCTCGAAGCATAATTAACACAAACATTTAACTGAAGCTCGGCAGAAAGAAGCAGAATATTTTAGCGTACTGCCACCTCACACACTAAAACAAATTGTCTTTTGTCAATAGAATCAACACGCGCTGAATAATTTAGCTTTAGTTGTTTTAAAACGACACTATCCAGCCTGAGTTACAAAGTAAAGAAGTTTGTTTTTTAATGTTTGTGCCCATTAGCTAAAAACTAATGAATCTACTCTCTCAGATCCCGAATTAGGCCACCAGCTATATTAATACATAACTGTTTACCACAATATGGAAATGAACCACTGAGAAACATTAGAAATACCACGTTCTAAAACTAACTTATCCCTGTAAATAATGTTACCAAATGCCTCACCATAATGTCTTATTATCTTATCTTATTATCTTATCTTATTATCTTATCTTATTATCTCACCATAGTGTCTTATTATCTTATCTTATTATCATATCTTATTATCTCATCATAGTGTCTTATTATCTTATCTTATTATCTTATCTTATTATCTTATCTTATTATCTTATCTTATTATCTTATCTTATTATCTCACCATAGTGTCTTATTATCTTGTCTTATTATCTTATCTTATTATCTTATCTTATCTTATCTTATTATCGTATCTTATTATCTTATCTTATTATCTTATCTTATTATCTCACCATAGTGTCTTATTATCTTATCTTATTATCTTATCTTATTATCTCACCATAGTGTCTTATTATCTCGTCATAGTGTCTTATTATCTTATCTTATTATCTTTTCTTATTATCTTATCTTATTATCTCACCATAGTGTCTTATGTTCTTAAAACTGTAAAATAATGTTCACATCAACACATTGATAACCACTTGGTAGGTATTCTGGTCCACTCTGATATCACATCAACACATTGATAACCACTTGGTAGGTATTCTGGTCCACTCTGATATCACATTGATAACCACTTGGTAGGTATTCTGGTCCACTCTGATATCACATTGATAACCACTTGGTAGGTATTCTGGTCCACTCTGATATCACATTGATAACCACTTGGTAGGTGTTCTGGTCCACTCTGATATCACATTGATAACCACTTGGTAGGTGTTCTGGTCCCCTCTGATATCACATCAACACATTGATAACCACTTGGTAGGTATTCTGGTCCACTCTGATATCACATCAACACATTGATAACCACTTGGTAGGTGTTCTGGTCCACTCTGATATCACATTGATAACCACTTGGTAGGTGTTCTGGTCCACTCTGATATCACATTGATAACCACTTGGTAGGTATTCTGGTCCGCTCTGATATCACATCAACACATTGATAACCACTTGGTAGGTATTCTGGTCCACTCTGATATCACATCAACACATTGATAGCCACTTGGTAGGTATTCTAGTCCACTCTGATATCACATCAACACATTGATAACCACTTGGTAGGTATTCTGGTCCACTCTGATTACCTCCTGACCAGTGGTATAGTGGTAAGAAAAAAGGTAAGCTCTGGGGGTAAATAGATGTGTAAAACTTAATACCAAGAAACACTTATCTACCATAATAAGTTAAGTGATTGGTCCTGACCAGGGTTCATATGATCGGTCCTGACCAGGGTTCATGTGATTGGTTCTGACCAGGGTTCATGTGATTGGTCCTGACCACTAGGGGGAGAGCTCTTCCATTGAGTGTAAACTGACTCAACATGTACGTCACTCTGTTCTAGAACATTATCCATTCCAAACACTCTGTTCTAGAACACTATCCATTCCAAACACTCTGTTCTAGAACACTATCCATTCCAAACACTCTGTTCTAGAACACTATCCATTCCAAACACTCTGTTCTAGAACACTGTCCATTCCAAACACTCTGTTCTAGAACACTATCCATTCCAAACACTCTGTTCTAGAACATTATCCATTCCAAACAACTCAAACAGGTTCCATACTTTATTATATCTATGTGATAATATTGCTAAAAGTAGAATACATTGAATTGTTTATCCCTAAGAAGAAAATATTCAAACTTATGTTGAATATTGTCCAAATTAAATTATATATATTTGTAAATCCTACAATGAAATATTTAGAAATGGTCAATAAAAAGTAATCAAACAAAAGGTAGATTATGGTTCACTGTTGGCATATGAACTATAACCGAAAAACTTTCAGTTTTGCTTGTTTTTCAGCTAAGTAAACACAAAAAGAACATTTCTATTGTCTGACAACACTTGACAAACTCTCAATCCATCCTTGAAATTGTTTGGAAGTCCTTCAAGCCGTTGCCTTTGCCCTTTGAGATGAGAAAGACAGCGTTGGCCCATAGAAGAAGAAAAAAAAAGAGTTGTGCCACTGTTGTGTCTCACTGCAAACAGTCTCCAGAAGCCAGGGAGACTAGAGAATAGAGCAGGCATGGAGCCTGAAAGGCCCTTCCACCACAGACTGGGTGGTCCAGCCTCTTCACTGGGCTGTAAGCTGACTGCTGCTGGTCGCCTGGCAATGGACAGATTGTCACAGAGGCCTGGAGAGTAGGTTTTATAGGGTTTATATACAACACACACACACACTCAGAGTAGTGGGCACAGGGCCCTGCTATAAGGACCATAGAACAAGCTGGGACATGACAGCTCCTTCCCAGACAGAACACAATGGAACCATCGCCCCCTCACACACACACACA